>NC_044979.1:163183654-163483654 GCF_008728515.1 Papio anubis
GCGCCTGTGGTCCGAGCTACTTGGGAGGCTGAGGCAGGAGAATGGTGCAAACCTGGGAGGCGGAGCTTGCAGTGAGCTGAGATCCGGCCACTGCACTCCAGCCTGGGCGACAGCGTGAGACTCTGTCTCAAAAAAAAAAAAAAAAAAAACCCTGAGAATTTGCCTTGTCTTTAAAAGCAGAAGCACAGAGAAAAGAAGAAACAAGATGAAGGACTAGGTCAAAATTACTACAATTAAAGGCATTGAAATTACATTGCCAAGCTTTTTTGTTTGGTAATTATCTGTCTTGTAAGTTTGGGAAAATAATCTCCCTCTTCCAATATTATGTATTATTAAATGGTAATTTTATACAGTTTATTTCTTGAGATATTTCCTTAGTCATAATAGAAGTGAAAAAGTTCCAATGTTTAATAGCATTTCATTTTTACATTTTTTATCATCATACTTTTTATTTTTTCTCTATATTTGCCTAATCTCATTTATTTTTATACAAACAAGAAAATCATCTTGCTTTATGGAACTTCTGAGTATTTAATTCATCTTTATATCAACTTATTTTATATATGAGCAAGTAAAATGCAAATATAAAAATATGTGTCACAATTAGACATCATTTAAATTATATTTGAGTGGTCAGATTTTTTTTTGTCTCACTAAGTTAGCATGGACAAATGATGCTGGGTTTTTATAGAGAAGGTGTCTGGGCATTGCAAATGTGCTGAGTTCTGACAGTTCAAAGGCCGGTGCCATTGGGTAAAGCTAAAGCTGCCCAAAGTCAATTATTTACTCCTCAGCAAAGACTGTAAAGAAGCGTGATGAACATGACAGTGGTCTGCAGGCCTAGTTGTGAACTAAAATACCCTAGGAAGTTTTAACAGTCTGTGATGCCAAGTCTTATCATTAAACTCTGATAATTGCTCTTAAATTCATTAAAAAATATGACACTTGAAATACACTTGGCCGTATATTAAATACATTTACTGTTAGGAAGAATGATGTGGAATTGGCAATATTTTATTACGTGTTGAAATTAAAAGGCAATTTCTATTTAATGACATTTTATGCAATTTCATTTCTCAACAGGGGCCTAGAAAATGAAGGCAATCTTACAACATTCATAAACATGTTATTCAGGGTTAATTTTTTTTTTTTATTATACTTTAAGTTCTGGGATATATGTGCAGAACATGCAGGTTTGTTACATAGGTATACACATGCCATAGTGGTTTGTTTCACCCATCTACATTTGGTATTTCTCCAAATGCTATCCCACCCCTAGCCCTCCACCCATTGACAGGCACCGGTGTGTGATGTTCCCCTCTCTGACCTTGTGTTCTCATTGTTCGACTCCCACTTATGAGTGAGAACATGCGGTGTTTGGTTTTCTGTTCTTGTGTTAGTTTGCTGAGAATGATGATTTCCAGCTTTATCCATGTCCCCGCAAAGGACATGAACTCACCCTTTTTTATGGCTGCATAATATTCAATAGTGTATATGTGCCACATTTTCTTTATTCAGGGTTAATCTGATTTCTCCATTGAGTTAATCAGGCATGTCTTTCCCAAAATTAGGACGTGTCTATGATTCTGTGAGTGTACAGTAAATAAATTTTAAAACAGTTTTAATAATCACTACATTAGGATAAAAAAGAGATAAATTAATAAAGATGAAAATTTAAGTCCTTGAGTCCTCCTGTAGTATCTATTATGGTATTCAAATATATATAACTTGAATTGTACTGAAAATTTGAATGCATATAAAAAATTATTTAAGAGTTGGAAATAAGACAAAAATTGGGTGAAATCGTTTTTTCAATTGTTTAGTGTGATTGTTTAGTTTTCTAATAATAACACAGTTATGTTTGAAAATGATTTATTATTTGCTCAGAAGCCACTATGAAATTACATATTAACTTTACGATTTCTTCCTAAAAGAGGTTATTTTCCTGAAGATTATGTGTCATTGTCATTTCACATCTTCCATAGAAGTCTTATGCTAACATTCTTTTCTCAAAATGTCTAGAAATATCTAGTTTCTCAAATATTTTTGGCCCGTCTTTACCAACTTATTGGTCCATTATGAATCAGTTAAATACATTTTTGGCACATGTCTATTCTGTTTCTATGAGAATTATTTCTTTAACTTTTTGAAATTTTACTTTGGCAATGCATATAGGCATTGTTTTCAAACTATGTTAAAATGAAAAGGGACAATTTTCTCACATCTTAACATGCAATATACACAGGCATTTGAAATATTCTAATCTATTTAATTATTAATTATATTGATAAAAGCATTTTAGATGTACATGCATCACTGTTTTATTTTTCATGTATTTCAATATAATTTAAAACATCATTTTATCTTTTTTATGAAAAGTTAGATTTATTATTCACAAGGATGAGAAAGGAGACTTACAATCTTACTGGGTAACTAATATTCACTCATAGATATCTAAGAAAAGCATTGCCATAATCAGGTCATAAACAATCATTTAGTCAACACATCCATGGCTCTGCTTCAGTGGCCCAAGTGCATCTGGGAGTCACAAGCAAGTGGTTCATGACATGCTTCATTTTGGGATGAAGAGGAAACATTTTTCTAGTTTGGGCTTTACTATATCGAAATCAATACATTGAAATAAGCCTTTTAAAATATCTAAAGTGTCCTGTTTGTTAAAATACATTGAGCTTTTTTAAAAACTGTTTTTCTCAAACTATTTTTTATTGTTCTGTTTTGTGTGTATGTGTGTGTTTTGTGTTTTTATTTTATTTTATTTTGAGACAGAGTCTCGCTCTGTCACCCAGGCTGGAGTGCAGTGGCATGATCTCGGCTCGCTGCAAGCTCTGCCTGCCAGGTTCACACCATTCTCCTTCCACAGCCTCCCAAGTAGCTGGAACTACAGGCCCCGGCCACCATACCTAGCTAATTTTTTGTAGTTTTAGTAGAGATGCAGTTTCACCATGTTAGCCAGGATGATCTCAATCTCCTGACCTCGTGATCCACCCGCCTCAGCCTCCCAAAGTGTCAAACTATTTGTTTTATGAGCTACTACCAGTCTTCCTCCTTAAAACCCTTTTACTGATCTCTCTTACATTTTTCTATTGTGTTTGTCCATCTATCTGTTTGTACAGCAGTATCTCTATTTGTGTCTCTTCCTTTTCTTTTGGTTCTCTATCTTTATGTTTTGATTATGACCATCATTATCATCTTTGTCATAACTATCATTAATAAACCAATAATTGTGCTAGACCCCTTATATACATTAAAATTGATCTTTTGACATATCACTTCAAGATATATGTATATGCAGGTGTCAGTCTGAGTGTATATAAAATAAACCTTTTTAGATGAGATACCATGTTCAAGGAGATTAAACACATTGCTCATGATCACACTGCTAAATATCTACTAGAATATATCTCACAGTGGTTAGAAAACAATGGGCCTACTAGGGACGTGATTCTCAAATTTTAACTGTGCATGCAAAGAATCTGGGGATCTTTTTAAAATGCAGATTCTGATGAAATGAGTTCAGGTGGTTGCCTGAGATACTGCATTTCTAACAAGCTCCTCCATAAAGCCATTGCTGCTAATCCAAAGCCCGTATTTGAAGTAGCACAATACAGAGGAGCAATAGATCAGGAAAACTGCTCTTTGATTCAAACCTGAAGAAGTACTCAGGAGTACACTGTTGTTACTAATTACTCAGCCTTGGTTGGTACATTGTGAAGATCAAAAAACATTTTTAAAGATAAAAAAAATTCTTGGAAGGTGTGTAATGAAGAGTTAATTCTACAGACATGGTTTTCCAAAACCTTGCGCATTCCAAAGGTCTTCAGGACTGGCTCTCGACAAGCTCCTGGGAGATGATAATCTGTGAGCCCTTGGTATACGCTGCCTGATGAGGGTCTTTGTATACCTGAAAACATATCATACCAAATAGCTGATGCTAACAACGTGATTTGTTGTGAGCACCTGTTTCTGCATGCCTGTAACTTTGTGTCATGCTATATTAATGTGACCTCTCTTAGGGCATGGGGAGGTTGGGAACTAAGTAACTAAGTTCAGTCACAGGGCATTCAATGCATATGTGATGGAATCCTAATAAAAACCCTAGTCTCAAGGCCGAGTGAGCTTCCCTAGTTGGCAGCAAGTTCACACATGTTGTCTCACACCATTGTAAAGAAAATTAGTGTGAAGTCCCCACTATGAAAGGACACCTGGAAGCTCCCATCTGGTTTGTCCTGGACTCAAATTTATGTGCTTTTATGCTTCTGATTATTTTAATCTGGTTTCTTTCACTGTTAGAAACTATAACCACACACACACACACAAAAATCAGCTCTTTTGAGTTATGTGAATCATCAAACCAAAGGGGGACTTGAGGACCCCCAATAAAAAGTATATATATTCTTAAAAAGAAAAAGAAAACTGGCTGTAGCAGATATTGTTGATGACTTGTCTTTTATGTCCTGGACCCAATGTGTTCACCAGAAATTCACCTGTTTCCAGCTAACTGACAGTTTCCCACCTCATGCCTGTCTTTCTGATTCTGGGCCTGCCTGCAAGCTTCTTCAAGCTAACCGTGCTTCTCAATCACACATAGGAACAAAGAAGGAGTTAGGGGTGGAGAGTTAATGATTCTAAGGCAATCCTTAAGCAGTAAGAGATGGGGATTCCGGCATCCCCAGCTCTTTGTAAAGTTATTTTGAGACAATCTCCATACCCCCATCATTACTGAGCACATAGCAGTAACTACTCATTCACGTTGGCTTCATATTCTATTCCATTTTCTCCATTTCTGTGCTTTCTCACTCAATTTCTGATTAAAGTATCTATCCCCAAATATTTGTTTCATAGTCTAGTTTTGAGGGAACCCAGAACCAGGACAATAACAATGGGAGCTTTGCAATGAGGAAGGGTGGGTATAATCATCAGAAGGGTTACCTCATTGGGAACATGAAGGCCAGGAGAGCTTGCTGTTTCAATGAGAGAAACATGTTGAATCTCAGTTTAATACCTATATATATATGTGCAATAAGTCATGCCCTTTACTTATATTAAAGGAAAGTGCTCTTTACCTCTCTTTGTTGTTGTGTTTGTATCACTATTGCCTACACAAGCAGAATATCACAACCAGGATTTAAATCCATGTCTACAGGATTTTCAAGCTCATATTTTTATCGTAAGTCACTCTGCTTCCATGTGTTTTAAATCTAGTCCTCATTCCTCTGCTTTTACACCAGAGAACTCATCACTGACTTACTTTTGACTGACCTCCTTACAGAGCTGTCAAGTACACAATTTCTGCAGTGACCTCTCTCTTAGAGTTCAGTCATATAGTCTCTCACTAGATATCATCTCCTCTTATCTCTTCTGAGAAATTGTCAGTAAAAACTCAACATTTTTAAGATTGAGCTTACCATCTACATACACACACACCATGATTGGTGTATTCTCATAGCCTTGAAACACTAACGTCACTGTTGATGTCTGCCTTTTCTTTCTTTGCTACCTCATCCCTCATCCTTAGATTACTCTAAAAGTTTCAATTAGATTAAGTTGGCTAATTATATTTTTAAGGTTCTCTCTACCCTTGCCAATTTTTTGTTTAACAAATTTTCAAAATTTCTGGCAGGAGACTGTTGAAATCCCCATGGATGATTGTGGTTTTACTATTTTACCTTTCAGTTTTAATAGGTTTTGTATTATGTATTTTGAAGTAATGCTATTGTGTTCATACATATTTATTATTTACATGTCTTCCTGATGTATTTTCCCCTTTATCATTATGAAATGTTATTCTTCATCCCCAGTGATATTTCCTGTTCTGATGTCTACTTTGCTCATCCCAGTTTTAGTGGGTTTTGGTTTGTTTGTTTGTTTGTTTGCTTGTTTTGGTTAAAGTAAGTTTCTTATAAAGAGCATATAGTTGAGTCTGGTGTTTTAATCCTGTCTTATGATCTCTGCCTTTTAATAAGAATATTTTGTCAATTTATATTTAATGCAATTATTGATATGATTGAGTTTATACTCTCTTGCTATATGTTTTCTAAATGTCTCATCATTTTTGTTCATTTTCCCCCATTTTCTGCCTTCTTTTGAATTGAGAGTTCAGTTTTAAGATCCACTTTTATCTCCACTATTAACTTTTAGCCATACTTTTTTGTTTTAATTTTAATGATTGATATAGGGTTCATAAAATAGACGGTTCTTGTTTTCCTTAGTTTTGATATGCAAAGGCTTTAGTTATCATGCTTTAGTTACATAGCAAAAGCCCCAAAACAAAACAGTTTAAATTTTAGGTACAGCAGTGTATTAACTGGGACTAATGAAGTACAATTTTTTTCTGTTAACTCTTCAGTCCATAAAACTATTTCAGATTTGCATCAAGATCCATGATTAGTCATGTCACTTTTCTCAATATCTATCAATAATCAATACTATATTTGTATTCATACAGAGACAGGAAAGCAGACAGTAGTGTTGCTTCTTTGTCTTTCAGTGATAAAGGCATGACATTATACAAAAATTGATAAATGACAGAAAATCAGCCAACAAAAATGAAAGTGTAGTAAATAAATGAAAAGTGTCAACAGTGAAAGTGAAATTCAGATTGGATCTTCATGGATTTATAGAAGAAATAGTTAATTGTGAGAATGTTGACACAGCTACCATCCAAGAGATTTCATATGTGCAGTCAGGGGAACTTACGGAACACATATTTACAACTTAAATGAAGAAGCTGATTGCAGGGAAAAGATTAAAGTTTTCCCAGAAGATGTAATGCTGAGAAAAAAAAATTACATTGAAGAAACTCTCTAAGATGTTTAAAGGCAATGAATGCACAAACAACAAAATGTTGAACAAATAATCAAATTTATAAAAAAGTATGGCAATTCACCAAAGCATAGAAAATATTGAGAATCACATGATGAGAAGTTGTGCAAATACTGTACAAACTACTCTGTATACATTTCAAAAATATATATTAAATATTTATTTTAATTATCAATGTTTAAATTATAGTGTACTATATAAATACTAGTTTTAGGGTTGTTTTTTATTTTTTACTTTTCTATACCTATTTAACCAACAGTAAGACATTTTTAATATTTTGACAAATGTGTTTATTTATTTATTCTTTTATTTAGAGACAAGACCTCACTCTGTTGTCCAGGCTGGAGAGCAGTAGTATGAAAAGGGCTCACTGTAGCCTAGATCACCAGGCTGAGGTGATCATCGCACCTCAGCTTCCTGGATAGCTGGGATTATAGGTACGTGTCACCACTCCTGGCTAATTTTTCGTAGTTTTTGTAGAGACAGGGTTCCATCATGTTGCCCAAACTGGTCTCAAACTCCTGGGCTCAAGTGATCTGCCCACCTTGGCCTCCCGAAGTGCTGGAATTACCGGTATGAGCCACTGCAACTGATTGACAAATGTTTTTAATGATTGCAGAAACGAGTTTATGTTTTCCCATTAATTATTAAGATAATTTTGCCCAGTTTAAACTTGCACAGTGGTTACTATGGCCCTGCACTGAGTGCAGGAAGAGTACCATCTATACATGTTTTTAACTTAAAACACTCAATCTTCAAATAATGTTTATAATACTTGCTATATAGTATAAAAATATTGCAACTCAGAAGCCAGCATTACTATGATACTAAAACCTGGCAACCTATAAGCCTGAAATGTAAGACCTCAAACTATAAGAATCCTAGAAGTAATCCTAGGACACACCATTCTGAAAATCAGCCTTGGGAAAGAATTTATGACTAAGTCCTCGAAAGCAATTTCAACAAAACGAAAATTAACAAGTGGGACCTAATTAAACTAAAGAGCTTCTGCACAGTAAAAGAAACTATCAACAGAGTAAGCAAACACCCCACAGCATGGGCGAACATATTCACAAACAACATGTTCAATAAAAGTCTCATATCTGGAATCTATAAGGAACTTAAACAATTAAACAAGCAAAAAACCAAATAACTTAATTATAAAAATGAGCAAAAAGCGTGAACAGATACTTCTCAAAAGAAAATATACAAGTGGCTAACAAACATGAAAAAAAAATGCTCATAATCACTAATCTCAGAGAAACATAAATCAAAACCAAAATGAGATATCATCTCACACTAGCCAGAATGGCAATTATTAAAAAACTCCAAAAATGTTTAATAATATATTTTGTTGAAAAGTTCCTGCCAAGGCTATAGAAAAAAGAATGTTTATACACTGTTGGTGGGAATGTAAATTAGTTCAGCCACTGGAGAAAGTAGTTTGGAGATTTCTCAAAGAACTTAAAACAGAACTACCATTTGACTTAATAATCCCATTTCTCATTATATATCCCAAAGAAAATAAACTATTCTACCAAAAAGACACATGCACCTGTTTGTTCATTGTAGCACTGTTCCCAACAGCAAAGATATGGAATCAACTAAGTGTCCATCGGCAGTGGATTGGATAAAGAGAATATGGTACATATACACTATGGAATACTACACAGCCATAATAAAGCACAAAACCATCTATTTGCAGTGACATGGATGCAACTTGAGGCATTATCTTAAGTGAATTCATGCAGAAACAGAAAATCAAATACCACATGTTCTCACGTGTAAATGAGAGTTAAACACGGTGTACTCATGGACATAAAAATGGCAACAAGAGAAACTGGACACTGTTAGAGGGAGAGGAAGGGAGAGAGGGAGACGGGGGTTGAAAACCTATCTGTTGGGTACTATGCTCAGTACCTGGGTGATGGGATCAACCATACCACCAACCTCAGCATCATGCAATATATCCATGTAACAAACCTGAACATGTATTCCATAAATTTAAAATAAACGTTCAAATAATAAAAGCAAATATTATAACTGTCTATCCATTTTCTCTCTATAGTTCTTTGCCCTACTGTCATAGGGTTTTCCTCCTTTCTTTATATATATTTTGAATACCACAGAAATAATTATTATTTTGATTTTAAATAATCCATTGCCTTGAACATTACTTAAAACATGATAAAAAGTCTTTTGTATGTATTATTTCTTTTTTCTTTTTTTTTTTATTTTTGAGATGGAGTCTTGCTCTGTTGCCCAGGCTGGAGTGCAGTGGCACAATCTCTGCTCACTGCAACCTCCACCTCCTGGGTTCAAGCGATTCTCCTGCCTCAGTCTCCTGAGTAGCTAGGATTACAGGTGCGTGACACCACACCCAGCTAATTTTTGCATTTTTAGTAGAGACAGGGTTTGACCATGTTGGTCAGGCTGGTCTCGAACTCCTGACCTTGTGATCTGCCTGTCTCGGCCTCCCAAAGTGCTGAAATTACAGGCGTGAGCCACCACGTGCAGCCCTATGTATTATTTCTAACGTAAGTCATCTCTCTTTAAAAATGTGAATTATCATCCTGTTACTTTATTTTTGTCTACCATTTCTTTCAGTCCCAGTATGCTGTTGATAAAATCTATCAGCTACTTATTGTCAAAATAACTTTATTTGCTTTCATTGTTGTAATTTTCTGATTTTTTTTTTAGAATTTTCACTTGAATGAATTTCTAGATTGACTTTTGCTTTAAGTAATAGAATGTTGTGCTACTGTCTTCTGATATACATGCTTATCATAAAAAGTAGTTATTCCATTAGTTGCATTGTCAAAAATACGTCTCTTTTTCTCCAACTGTTTTTAAGTTTTCTTTCTAAAAATAGCTTTATTCTACTTAATCCTTTTATTCATTTTGCTTTGAGTCCACTGCACTTCTTTCACCTGTTGGTTTATAGTTTTACCAAATTTTAAAAATATCTCAACCACTACCTTTACAAATAGTTTTTGCCCTCCACCCACTTCCTGGGATTTCAATTATGTGTGTTGCTAGGCTGCTTAATATTTTCTAATGCCATAATTTCTGTCTTTTCTTGGTCTGTTTCTATTACTTTTTTGTCTTGTTTTGGATCAGATTTTTTTGTTTATATGCATTTGTGGTATTTTTTTAATGTCTAAGGGAAATTCTGAATTGTATGTTGTTAGGATCTGGATTTTGTTTTATTTCTTTAAAGAGAGATGAACTTTGTTTTCGAATGCAGTTAAGTTATCTGAGATCAATGATGATATTGTTTGCTTTTAAATGTGATTGTAATGGCTTCAGAGCCTTGACTCTAGACCTGACTCACCCCCCTACTAAGGTGTGATTATTCTGAGAACTCTATCTGATATTATAAGTTTTTCACTCTGGCTGGAGCACATACGGGTTCTTCTAAGGCCCATATGACCTCCAGGAATTTCTCTGGCCCATTGCTAATGAAGACTCATTTTTCTATCTCGTGGAGCTTTACTTTATGTAGGCACAGTTCAGTTCTCACTCAAGGACTCCAGAGGACCTCTATGTAAATCTCCACAGTTCTCTCTCTGTGCAGCTCTCTTCTCTCCGTTAGTCTACCTTGATGATTCCAGTCACCTTGACCTCCATAAACTTTGATATCATGCTCTTAAATTCAGCAAATCATGATATTCTCTCTCAGATTGTCTCATACCATGCTGGAGGCTGGAAATCACTTTCAGTGAGTACGCTGGCACAATAAAGGGCTTTCTTTCAGAGATCACAGTTTTGTGCTGCGTATTTTTTTCATGCAATAAAAACAGTTTATATACTTGTTCTGGATTTCTAAATGTTTACAAAAGTTGCATAATTCTGGTAGTCATTAATTCTTCATCAGCAACAGTTGAATTCTAGACTTGTTTAACTGCCTATATGACAATTATCCTATTTCTTTATTCTTCAAATCCAGTAAGTGAATCAAAGTCAGTCTTAGTGATGATCAGTATCTCTATATTTTTGTCTAAACAACAGAATGCTATTTTAATCTATAGATCAAGTGTCATTTTATCTCTTTGAAGTTTTCAACAAGTAATGTTTCCAGTATAAATGTTCTTTCTTATTCTTCAAAACATCAAGTAGGCAGAGGTTGAGTCTCCATTGTCATGCTTCTATATTTACCAACATCATATTAAGGAATTTTATTATACCTTTGTCTTTTCATATAATTTACTTTTGTGTGGTTTCTTCTAGATATTCACCATTTTCTGGATGTAACTGCTGATGTATAGTGCTTGTGTATTTCTTTCTTACATAATTCCTTAGTTGTTCACTTCAATTTCTAAATTAACTTCAATTTGTTCTCTGAGTACTTTGGTAATTCTACTTGCGATGTAGTTTCAGCAACTGCATCTTGTTTATGCTTTTTGTTCTTTTTCATATTTGGAAAATAGAACACAGGCATATATATTTTACTGATTTTTTTCTCTGCATTCCTCGTAGAACAGATCCAGGTATTACCTAAGGGATCCTCTGGGGCAGGGGTGGTGTGGCATTGCAGTTTGCATCATTTTTTTAAATCCATGTTTTTGTAATGGAATACTGTCACACTAATTTTCCTACTCCCTAAGTACTGGGTAATTGTTTCTCCTCCTATCAGCGTTCACTTTTTTAAAGGTAATGTGGCCCAGATTTAGATTTCTAGGTTTCTAAATCTACATTTCTAATCTCTATATTGTCACATGCTGGTTAATGCTTTTCTCTTTTGCTCCTCTACACCTCTGTGAGCTTCATTCTGTTAGGAGCTCAGAGTATATGAAATTATTGAATAGAGTACATCAGCCTGAATTCTCTTGCAACTTCAAATTCCTTCCATTTTATGGTTAGACAACACTGAGTTACTCTATAGTGACTTTCCTACTTTTATTAATATCATGGTCACATTATTCCATGAAATCTTATAATTTTCCAAAAAATAGTTTTTGAGTTACATCTCCCAGAATAGCAACAATGATATCTGGAAAATTGACCATCCTGACATGTAATGATTATACATGTGAAAGCACTCACTCTGATCACTCCTTGTTTTAGTTGAAATATAACAGTATTTAGCAAGTTTGCTTCTCAGTTTATGGTTTCAGGCTATAGTTGTTTCTCTGAAGATGCTTATCTTCTTATTTTTTCTTGTTTTCTTTTTGTTCTCAATGAATTTTAATAGAATAATGAAATGTAAAATATTCAAATTCAGTGTCTTATAGTGTCCATAGTTTTGGGCACTCCTTTTAAAACTGAATAATAATTTTCAAGGCATATGACTCATTCTCTACCCTCCTTTCTTCCATTTTTCTGAATGCATGACAAACAAGTATACATGCTCTGATGAATGATAATAAATTAAAAAAATCATTTCATGATGGTCCTATTCCTGTAATTCTATTTTCCAATTGACTTCCATTTCCTATCCTAACTGCATAAAAGTGAAATAAATCAGTGACTATATAATTTTAAAAATAAGTGGTCTGAATGATTTTGCTAGGATAAGTAATAAAAAATGTTGAAATCTTTGAGGTTTTCAATTTGCTTAAAAAGAGAAAAATTTCAGGCTTTGGCAAAGCAAACATGCATTTTACTAAGTAATATTCCCCCTTAATTTTAAGATTTATTTTGGCTTCATACATTTCTTTCTTATATGAATACCATTAAAGTAAAAGTTATTTCAGTTATCAGGTTGAAGAATTTTATAGATGTGTGTACATGTATATTTATTTTTTCCTAGAAATATAGTTGTTTTAGCTTGGGCTGTCACAACAAAGTACCAGACTAGGAACTTTGTAAACTGGATGGGTTTATAAACAACAGAAATTTATTTCTTATAGATCTTGAGTTCAGAAAAATGAGATTAGAGTACCAGCATGGATGGTTTCTTGTGAGGACCCTCTTCTGACTTGCAGACTGCCATCTTTTCTTTATATCCTCACACAATAGAAAAAGAGCAAGAGAGTTCTCTGGGGTCTTTTTTATAAGGGTGGGAATCTCATTCACATGGGCTCCAGTCTCATGACCTAATTAGCTTCCAAAGACCCCACCTCCTAGTACCATACATTATGAGTTAGGATTTTGATATATGAATTTGGGTGGGGGGAGAACAACAACCATTTAGTCCATTGCAGTAGTGAAGGTGGAGGAGATATAAAATGAAATAAGTAAATCTTCCATAAATCTTTCAAAAATTATAGTATAAGAAAATATCATGAATGGTTCAAATTAGTGATCTTTATCACTACAAAAGAGATTATGGGACTGTGATATGGTTTGGCTGTGTCCCCACCCAAATCTCACCTTGAATTGTAGTAATCCCAATATGTCAAGGGTGGGGCCAGGTGGAGATAATTGAATCATGGGGACGGTCTCCCCCATACTGTTCTCATGGTAATGAATAAGTCTCTGTTGGTTTCATAAACGGGAGTTCCCCTGCACAAGTTCTTTTGCCTGCTGCCATGTAAGACATGCCTTTGCTCCTCCTTTGCTTTCTGCCATGATTGTGAGGCCTCCCCAGCCAGGTGAAACTGTGAGTCCATTAAATCACTTGTTCTTTATAAATTACCCAGTCAAATCTGTCTTTATTTGCATGAAAACAGACTAATACAGACCGATTCATCCAGCTCAGAAATATTTGAATAGGACATCTAAATAGGGCCTTGCAAGGTATATATTATGTGTATTGATGAAGATGGATGGAGTTTTCATGAAAGTTACATGTAAATGCACAGACCAACCAAGGTGAACAAAGAAAGAAACAAAAATTAGCAGAGATGGACAGAACAGAAACCAAGAACGACTCATTTATGTACTTCTCTTTAAAGTGCCAAAGCACATACTTAATTTTTTTTTTTTTTTTGAGATGGAGTCTCACTCTGTCACCCAGCCTGCAGTGCAGTGGCACAATCTAGGCTCACTGCAACCTCCACCTCCTGGGTTCAACCAATTCTCCTGCCTCAGCCTCCCAAGTAGCTTGGATTCAAGCAACTATCTTGCCTCAGCCTCCCAAGTAGCTGGCACCCACCACCAGACCTGGTTAATGTTTTTTGTATCTTTAGTAAAGACGGGGTTTCACCATATTGGCCAGGCTGGTCTTGAACTCCTGACTTTGTGATCCACCCACCTTGGCCTTCCAAGGTGTTGGGACTACAGGCGTGAGTCACTGCGCACAGGCACATAATTAATTTTTATGACAGATTTTAAACTCCTCAAGTTACATTTCTCAAGTAGTAAAATCACTTATTTCTGAGTGTATTTAAGATGGACCTTGAGTTTATTTAAAATGCAGATTCCCAGGTCCTGTTCTATGCCTGTTAAATCAGAATCTCAGGACTTGGAACTAACTGAGAAGTTTGCACTTTAAGCAAAAATCCTGGTGAATTCTACCCACTAAGATTTTAAAGCCATTCATCTGAAGTGTGGAGTACAATCTCTTTAGTTATCTTTAGTGAAAATCATGCATAATATTCACAAAGATTGTAACTAAATAGTTAAAGGTATCAATGTTAAGACTTCAACAATTTAAGAAATGTTCCCAAATGCAGCTGGTTTTCTTACAAATGGGAAGTATAGTTGAGTGTATGTACTGGAAAATGAGGACTAAAATTCTCTTTAAGGATGATACCAAAGGTAATTTTCTTAACCCATACTTTTTAAAATATTACATTGGCTTTGGTCTTCTTGTTGAACGGTTAATAATTTGACGGATGAATCTATAAATTCTTGTTAAGAACTTACTATAATCTTAGCTACATAAAGGTGATACAAAAGGAAGGGAACTAACTATATAGGGCATGAAATTTGACCTAATAGTTATGAAGAGTTTGAGAAAACGAGAAAATATGAAAGATGATCATAGAGCAAGGTAATTGCATGGTATTAATGTTAAATGCTGCCACTATTCACAGGCTAAGGAAGAACAAAGAAGGTTTTTGTAGTAAAGTCAGGTTTCAGGAAGTGATCTGGCTAAGATCTGGACCTAAAAGCTGGGTAATATCACTTACAGAAAATACCATTACAGAAAATACCAAAATAGTCACTACCCACAATTTAGAAGGAAAAAACCTAAAGGTATCTCCCATAATAATCAAGCCGTTGTCATTTAGCTCCTTTCAAGGTAACAAGGGATTTCATAGAATATTATTCTTCAATAGCACTTCATCAAAATTGCATTTGCAGTAAATCTAATTATCTCATTTCTTACAAAAGTTACTCACGGTGCTGAGAAAACTAGAAACTGGCCTTTAGATGATGTTCGGTATTGTTCCCATTTATTATTAAAACTTGATATTTCTTCAGAGAACTTACTTTTACTGTTATATGATGACAACATGTCAGGTATCGTCAATTTGAAATTTGTTGGATTCATTTTTTTTAAGAATCCCAAGATAAATTGCTCAGTTTTTATGTTTAGTTTAAATTTGAGAGCCTTAATATAAACTTGTACAATTTTGTTTCACTGTATGTTTTGCTATTATTTGGGAGGTGAGAAGAGTTCATTTACAATATAATTTTAGCATATTTTATAATACAGTCAGTCAAAAAAAGCTGCACATGTATATATTTCTTCTTTATTTTAGGCTGTAGGTTATGTATTTTTAAACCAATGGTTAGATGTCCCGTTATACAGATTTACTTCTTCCTATTTGGTGTTTATTTGATGCATTGAAAAGAGAAAATTGTATAAACCTAATGACTATTAACAAGTATCCAGAGAGATAAAAAATATCTATAATTAGCACAACGGAAAGACTTCCAAATCCACATTCTTTTGACTGTTTTCTCACCTAAAAAGTATTTATTGCAGTTTTACTGGTTGATTGGTTGTCATTTTTCTTTCAGTTGTGTTTCGATACAGAAATTGTATGGAACTGAACAGGAATTGCATTACAATCGAAATTGTTTCTAATAGTATTCACTAACGGGCAAATCCATTACTTTAGGTCCATTTCATATACAAGGAAATGCAGTGACTCCAAGGACAATTCAGGTAAATAACTACCACAGCATGGACCCAAGGGCAGCAGCAGGAAGTCGTGCTGCTCTAAGTGTCTCCTCTAGTAGATGCCAAAAGAAAATATTCTTATCACTGTGTACATACTAGGCATAATTGTTTTGGTATGTGTTCAGTACCGGCTTGGGCAAAGTCCTTCTATGTGAATCCAAACAGTAACTGTTGAATTACTCATTTAAACTTATGTGTTTCACAGCACAAGTTGTTAGTGAAAGGTTTGAACTTCTTATTTCAGACATTAAACAGATACATCAAATGTTTGAGAATTCTTCATTTACATCGCAGCAATGGAAATATTTAGCTTTTTTTTTTTTTTTTTTTTTTAAGCTAGCCAAGAGTCCCTGTACAGTGAGCAATCTTTTGGGGTCTTATCTTCACAGTGCTGAAGAATTTCTATGTGGACACCAAAGCAATATTAAAACCACTCACTCTCACCGGTAATTTACAGAACACAGTTTTAATAAACAGCAATATCGACAACAACAATAGCAATGATGAAACCTCTGAGGTGAGAGAGAATGTTAATTTTAGCAAAGAGTGTCTTGTCATCTGGACAAGCCTCACCAGTTCCTAGTCTCTAGTTTGTATATATTTATGCAATCATCTTGAATACCTACTCCCTGTTTGCTGTAAAAAAAAGTTTCAGGACATTACATGTGAAGGAATAATTCAACATTTAAGTTTTTAAGAGTATATTTTTTTCATATCTTGTTCCTCAAAGTTAAACACTGTGGTAGATTGAGACTTTCATTAGTAAATATTCTTACACAAAACAAAGGAAATCATAAGGTCTTATTTATAATCATTAAGAGAAACCTGAAGGCCAATTACTCATTGAGTGGCAGGAAACTCAATTATATTATTGTATAGGACTTTGGTATGATAAAATAATCCTCAGAACTATATTAAAAAATTGTGAGAAGGAGTTTACACAGGTCAGCCTATAAAACTACTGCATAATTTCTATCTGTAAATTAAAATAGAAAAAAATAAGATTGAATTAAATATGATAATAAATTTCATGTCTAAGTGTGCTAAACTAGCTGGCCTTTCCTATTCCTGAATAAAATTATTCTGGTTGCCATAATGCATCTTGAAACTTACCTAGATGAGGAGAAATTCAAAGTATCCCAAAGTTTGCCCTCATGAATAGATCAAGCCTTGGGGGAAACCAGTGTTCTCTTGGCAACAGGACCAGAAGATACGTAATCTCTTGTTTTAATTATATTTCATCTGCTGAAAAATTGCTTATCTCTCTGCGATTTATCTTAGAGATGATTGAAAGCAATTTTGTGACCTTCACATTGTCCGTATTTAAGTTAGATAACTGAACATTTGGTGAGGATCCCAAAACCTCAAGTATGTATGGAGATTAAGATTTCAACTCTGAAGACAAACTGTCAGGTTCAAATCTTGGTCCTGTTCATTTCTGGTGACTAAGCTCTGTGATTACAAAACCCTCCTCCCTCCCTTTATCCATCTGAAAAAAAAAAATTGGTATGACAGTAATAGCAGCTACATAATTTGGCAAGTGGGGGCTAACTGAGCTCATAGACAACTTACACCTAACTTGACACAAAGCGCATGCACAATAAGCATAATTAATATTACATTATTTTATTTTGCATGAGGTGGCAACAAATAGTTATCACATGCTTAATTTTAAATAAGAAGCATTAATAGTGGTAGAAATTAAGGAAAATATATTTATTAGCGAAAACTCTTAGAAATATGAAGGCTCTATCTAGTTATATTTGTTTCTTATTTATCACATCCTCAATTTTAAATAAGAAGCATTAATAATAGTAGAAATTAAGAATATACATTAGAGAAGTCTATTAGAAATATCAAGGCTTAATCTAATTATATTTGTTTGTTAACTGAACTTGAGACATATGAATGTTCACATACTTTGAGATGTTTTATCACCTATTTGAAGAGGGACTCTGGCCACTATAAGAACAACTCGCGGCTGGGCACGGTGGCCCACACCTATAATCCCAGCACTTTGGGAGGCCGAGGTGGGCGGATCACGAGGTCTGGAAATCGAAACCATCCTGGGTAACGTGGTGAAACCCCGTCTCTACTAAGAATACAAAAAATTAGCCGGGCGTGGTGGCGGCGCCTGTAGTCCCAGCTACTTGGGAGGCTGAGGCAGGAGAATGGCGGGAACTCGGGAGAGGGAGCTTGCAGTGAGCCGAGATCGCGCCACTGCACTCCAGCCTGGGCGACAGAGCGAGACTCTGTCTCAAAAAAAATAAAAATAACAAAATAAAATAAAATAAAGGAACAACTCACATGTAGCAAAAACTAGTGATTGAGTACATTCTAAAGAGTAACATAAATTTTGAAAGTGAGCTGTTATTGAACGTTTTATTATTAATTACAAAAGACAAAGTAAACAACCAAAAAAATTAGAGTTGAGAAAATGCCAAGGCTGCTCACCCACTTCTTTAACCAGTCTTCAAACTTACCATATATATATATATATATATATATATGTGTGTGTGTGTGTATATATTTTTGAGTAAGTGAGATAAATCACATTGAAATTCATGAAACAGTGTCTGGCATCCAGTAGATGCTCAGCGACGTTTGTTCCCTTTAATGGTTTCAACTGGCTAGGATTTCACATGAAGAACAGTAGCATTTTGGTATCACTAGGCTAACATCCATTTTCTGTACTAGAGAGTAGAGAAAGCCCTTGGGTGATAGCTTATTTTACCTACTATGGAATTTTTACAGAACAAAGTTAAGAGTCATCTGCTGTGCGGGTTCCCACTGGTTATGTGAGACGTGGCCGAACATATCGGTAAGAGGAAGGATTCAGCAGCTGAACCATCTGGGTTCTTCAGGCTGCCACCGCCTACTGGCTATGAGAGGCTTAGCCAGTCACCTTTGTGAGCTTCCTCTAGTGAGGATCAGAAGAGTTAATACATAAGGCACCAATTATAATACTAACCTTGGGATGTAAAAAGGCTCAATTGTTATTACTGCTTACCATTATTATTAAGAGTGTTAATAATAATTACTACAGCAATCTTTTCTAGACAAGGGAAAGTGAAGCAACTAATTAACTCTCAAGGAAAAAAAATTTTGTTTTTTTTTTTTCACTGCTAAAGACTATTAACTTTGACATGAGTTTTGGAAGAGTTTTGCTTTCTCTCTCTTTGCCTATATTTTCTCTATTTTTTATTCTTATGTTTTCGACTTACTCAAGGGTTTTGGTGCTAAATGGTGGTTCTGGTCGGCTGTTCAAAGTTCATACCACAGGCAGTTAATTTAACCCAGATGGCTCCTGGTTTCTTTCTTTTTTAAATAAATCATATCCACGGCCGAGGTTGATACGAGGACTTCTGTCCATTGGCAAATAGCATTGTAGCCACAATCTCTTATTAAAGCTTGAAACCAAATGGTGATTACTAGTGTTTGTGGCCAAATTTTGTTCATGCCTGCCCACTGAATTTGTTTGGATACCAGGAAATTATGGACTGTGTGATTCGAATTAGGATAAGAGATTAAACCCTGGGAGCCATTCTTTAGCAAAGATTGTGCTGTGAAAAAAAAAAAAAAAAAAAAAAAAAGGAAAATATCCTTTTAACCAAGTCAGTGAAATTAGCTTAGTCATGAGGATTGCAAGGGGACTTTCTGAACTTGAGATGTAAACACAGTGCCAAAAAATGTCATCAGGAGACTGGGGATAGATGCCGATTCTTATTTTATGAGAGGTTTGTAGTGCTAACTTCATCATCTAACCGAACCCCTTCATTTCCCATTTTTAACGATTCTAGATGCTTGTCTCAGGAAATGGAAGAAGTCTCCTCAATAATGTTATCAGAGACAGGCCATGTCATTTCTATCCTCTCAATACAACTATTTAGTTCCTTTTTTCTTTCATTTTTGCATAATTTCCATAGCAACATGCACATGGTGACTACAGTACATCAATCAGCACCTCCACTCCTGGTCCCAGGTTTTTCTTTGCTAATCCTCACTGCTGACTTTTGTTGTTGTGGTTTCATTATCATTTCACAGGGTAACTACAGTCACCTTGGAAATGAATTGTGTGGTCAAAGCCCTTTAATAACACAAAATATGTAAAATCTCCTCTTATGCATATTATACATGAAAGAAGGATAAGACCATCAGTGAATTGTGTCTCCTCTGTAGAAATAGCCAGATCATCAGGATAGCTGGATCCTCTTCCATAGAAGTAGGAGAGCAGATGCTGAGGCAGGACACAATAGTTCTTCAGCCTGTGTTGCCTTCACTTGCATCCTAGAGCATTTGTCGAACTCTCTCTTGAGTAAATGGTAATATTTTATGAAGGCACTGAGGAAATTTTTACCATGAGGGTAAATACCACTTAGCTATTATCTCCTCTTAGTAGAAGTGTAGCAAAAAGAACTTCTGATTGATTATTTTTCAGGGGCAAGGATAATTTGTTTTGTTTGCTTGTTTATGTATTTATTTACAATTTTAGTCAGATTGCATTCTAAGACTTTAGCAAGATTTCAATGAACATTTTCCTATTTAAGCCTTGCCACTGAAAATTTTCTGTCTTTAAGTCTCACGTAACAACTGCAGGCTGCAACATCTTGCTGGCTGACTTGACAGAGGATGGCCAGTTTTTGTGTTTAGGCTCAGATGTGCAGTGCTGGGTTCTCAAACTGTGTCCCAGCCTGGGACAGTGTGGCTTTAATAATATCCTTATTATCCATCGATTATATAAAAAAACCTTATATCTGTATGCAAAACCATGGGCTCTTAAGATTTTGAGGGAATCATACATGCTACAGGCAGCAGATATATGTAGGATGTACTTTCAGGCCAATTCCTGCCTAGTGTAGGCCCAGGTGGTATAATGCCTCATAATAGACTCCATTCCCTGGGCCAAGACATTGTGAATGGTGGAATTAGTATCCTCCTGTGACATGTGACATCCTCCTGTGACCCACTCACAATGATTTGGATGGTTCCCCTCAAGTTTGGGCTAGAGTGTCGGTGAGTGGATTAACTCAGGACAATTCCAGTTCTTTCTATGTATCTTCCTTTCATCATGAGGGATATGAAGAAAACATTAGATCATGTTGGATGCTGTTTGTCTGTTGGTTGGTTGGTTGGTTGGGTTTAACAAGAAGACCACGTATCTAGTCTTCTAGTTTTGCAAGGCTGCCATAATAATTTACATCCAAGCTGGTGGCTTAAAACAACAGATACTTATTCTCTCACAGCTGCAGAAACCACAAGTCTGGAATCAAAGTGTCAGAGGACCTTGTTCCTTCCAAAAGCCTTAGGGAAAAATTTTAATTCTTCCTTGCCTCTTCCAGCTTTCAGTGGCTCCAAGCATTGCTTGGCTGATGGCAGCATAATTCCAGTCTCTACTTTTGTCTTCACATGTCATTCTTCCCTATGTTTCTTTGTATTCTCCTTTTCTGTCTCTTATAAGGACACTCATTGGTGTATTTTATGCTTATCTCAATCCAGCATTACCTCAAATTGAGATGCTAACCTTAATGACATCTACAAAGATTCTTATGCCAAATAAAGTTACATTCTGAGATTCCAGTTGCGTATCTTTGGGGAGCCACTGTTGAACCTACTATGCCTAACAACTCTGGCCTGTCCCAAGGACAGATTTAAAAAGAAAGAGAAATTCATTTTGCTTTCGGATTTTGAGATTGTTCCTCTTACCCCTACTCCATTTTCAATGCCTGAACTTTATCAAGAAAGCTCAAAGACAAAATGTGGCCAAGGTTGGCAATAAATACATTTTTGCCAATAATCTGATGGGAAATGAAGGTTACTTCTTGTAAATCAAAATAAATTGGATCTGCGGGCAATCTGGTTAACCTGCAATTTAGATTATGACAATGGTGTTCTTATTTTGTATATTTTTACATGCTCCAAATCTCCTTCTGTAGCCCTTTCTAAAATTTTGCTGAGAGTCCATCTTTTCTGACCAAAGGAGATTTGATTCTCCACTAAAGTAGTTATTTAAAAGATCTTCTGGTAGATAAAGAAAAAGTGGTTCATGTATACCACTGGAATTCTACACAGCCATAAAAATAACAAAATTGAGTTATTTGCAGCAAAATGGATGCATATGGAGGTCATTATCCTAAGCAAGATAAGATGGAATCAGAACCAAATACTGCATGTTCTCACTTATAAGCAGGGGCTAACTATTGGGTATGTGTGGGCATACTGGTGGAAAGGATAGTCACTGGGGACTACTAGAGGATGGAGAGAGGGAGGGAGGTAAGGGCCAAAAGACTATTTTTTGGGTCCTATGCCCACTACCTCAGTGACAGATCGATTCATACTCCAAACCTCAACATCACTCAATATACCTTTGCAACCAATCTGCATGCATACTCCCTAATTCTAAAATAAAAGTTGAAAAAAAAAAAAAAAGCTTAGAAAAGAATTGAAGGAAATATAAAAATAAGTTACCATGACTACCTTTTGATGGTGAGTGTGGGTAATTTTTGTTGGTTTATATTGATCTCCTATTTAGTAAAATTCCTGAAATGATCACATTAATGGGAAAATACAATTTTCAGTTCCTAGAAAGGTTTGGTTGGTTTATGTTCAAAAACAAGTGATTCAATGGCTCTTTTCATAGACTTGATGGTGATTTTGGGAGAAAATCCAGAAATCGGTGACATACCAGGAGTTCATAATTAGGCCCATTATTTCTGATAAACCATTTCCATAGCATTAAAATGCTAAGCTGAACTAAGATGTTCATGAAATTTATTCAAATAAGCAAACCCAATTTAAATATGATTGTATGAAAATATCTTACTCAAATTGATAATATTAAAGCAACATTTGTGAATGTTTATTTATAGCTCCTGTAATTTGTGGAAATTAAAGTCACTTGGGAACAATGTTTACTTCACTAGCAATCAGAGGAGTTTAATTGAAAAATAATGACTTGAAAACAAAATAAAAGTAAAAAAGGACTTCATTTCTTTTCGCACAGTCTGGAAGAGTGAGTGCACAACTTTTTCTCTCTCCAACTCCTCTTTGTCCACAAGGAATTTTCAGAATTCCTCCTTTCAGTTTTTATTCAGGTTATTTGTTTTATGCTTATTAATTTGTTTATTTTTTTTTTTTACAGATTTGGGGTATTGGACCTTTGTTGAAAGTGTAGTTTGTATTTTGTCTCATTCTATAGGTTGCCTGTTTTCTATGCTGATAATTTATTTTGCTGTGCAGAGCTCTTTAGTTTAATTAGATCCCACCTATCAATTTTTGTTTGGTTGCAATTGCTTTTAAGGACTCAGTCATAAATTATTCCCCAAGGCCAATGTCCAGAATGGTGTTTCCTAGGATTATTATAGTTTTAGGTCTTATGTTTAAATCTTTAATCCAACCTGAGTTAATTTTTTTATATGGTGAAAGGTGGGGTTGAGTTTCATTTTTCTACATATGGCTAACCAACTAGACCAGCACCATTTATTGAATAGGGAGTAGTCTTTTCCCTGTTGGTTATTTTTCTTAACTTTGTTAAAGATCATATGTCTGTCGGTGTGCGGCTTTATTTCTGGGTTCTCTATTGTTCCATTGGTCTATATGTCTGTTTTTGTACCAGTACCATGCTGTTTTGGCACCAGTACCATGCTATTTTGGTTACCATCACCTGATAGTATATTTTGAAGTCAGGTAATGTGATGCTTCTGGCTTTGTTCTTTGTGATTAGGATTACTTTGGCTATTTTGGCTGTTTGGAGTTTCATATGAATTATTAAATAGTTTTTTTTCTGGTTTTATAGAAAAAAAATGACATAGTAGTTTGGAACTTCCTAGAGACTTGTTGAATGGCTTTCACCAAAATGCTGATAGTGATACGGACAATAAAGTCCAGGCTGCAGTGGTCTCAGATGGAGATGAGGAACTTGTTGGGAACTGAAGCAAAGGTGACTCTTGTTATACTTTAGCAAAGAGACTGGCAACATTTTTCCCCTGACCTAAAGATTTGTGGAACTTTGAACTTGAGAAAGATGATTTACGGCATCTGCTGCAATAAATTTCTAAGGAGCAAAGCATTCAAGAAGTGACTTGGGTACCGTTCAAAACATTTAGTTTTATTTATTCACAAAGGTATGGTTTGTAGTTGAAACTTATGTTTGAAAGGGAAGCAGAGAATAAAAGTTTGGTGAATTTGTAGGCTGATTATGTGATAGAAAAGAAAAACCCATTTTCTGAGAATAAATTCAAGCTGGCTGCAGAAATTTGCATAAGTAATGAGGAGTCAAATGTTAATCACGAAGACAATGGGGAAAATGTCTCCAGGGCATGTCAGAGGTCTTTATGGCAGCCCCTCCCATCACAGGCCCAGAGGCCTAGGAGGAAAAAATGGTTTCATAGGCTGGGCCAAGGGCCTTACTACTTTGGGCACTCTCCAAACTTGGTCCCCTGCATTCCAGCCATGGCTAAAAAGGGCCAGTGTATCGCTCAGGTCATTGCTTTGGAGGGTGAAAGTCTCAAGCCTTGGCAGCTTACATGTGATGTTGGGCCTCCACGTACACAGAAATCAAGAATTGAGGTTTGAGAACCTCCACCTAGATTTCAGAAGATTTGTGGAAATGTCTGGATGCCCAGGCAGAGGTGTTCTGCAGGGGCAGAGTCCTCATGGAAAACCTCTGTTAGGGCAGCGTGGAAGGGAAATGTGGAGTCAGAGCCCCCAATGGGGCACTGCCAAGTGGAGTTGTGAGAAGAGGACCACCATCATCCGAATCCCAGAATGGTGGATTCACTAACAACGTGCACTGTGCACCTGGGAAAGCTACAGACACCCAATGCCAGCCCATGAAAGCAGCCAGAAGGGGAGTTGTACCCTGTAAAGACACAGGGACAGAGCTGCCCAAGGTCATGGGAGCCTACCTCTTGCATCAGTGTGACCTTGATGTGAGACATGGTGACAAAGGAGACCATTTTGGAGCTTTAAGATTTGACTGCCCTGATGGATCTTGGATTTGCACGGGGTCTGTTTTCATTTCATTTTGCCAGTTTGTCCCATCTGGAACACAATGCCGGTATCCCCATTGTATCTAGGAAGTAACTAACTTGCTTTTGATTTTGTAGGTTCATAGGCAGAAGGGACTTGCCTTGTCTCAGATAAGACTTTGGACTATGGACTTTTGAGTTAATGCTGAAATAAGCTAAGATTTTGGAGGACTGTTAGGAAAGCATGATTGGTTTTGAAATGTGAGGACATGAGATTTGGGAGGGGCCGTGGGTGGAATGATGTGATTTGCCTGTGTCCCCACTCAAATCTCATCCAGAATTATACCTTTCATAATCCCCACACGTTGTGGGAGGGACCCAGTGGAAGGTAATTGAATCATGGAGGTGGATCTTTCCCATGCTGTTCTTGTGATAGTAAATAAGTCTCATGACTCATGAGATCTGATGGTTTGATAAAGGTGTGTTCCCCTGCACACACTCTTTCTTGCCTGCTGCCATATAAGATATGTTTTCTTCCCCTTTGCTTTCCACCATGATTGTGAGGCCTCACCAGGTGTGTGGATCTGTGAGTCAATTAAACCTCTTTCCTTTAAAAATTACCCAGTCCCAAGTATGTCTTTATTAGCAGCCTGAGAACAGACTAATACAACTGGGTTGTGAGAAGTTCTCTAGGCATTCAGAACACCCACCTTCCTGAATTAGGAGTAGGGAAACCAATTGCATCAAGATCTCTGCACAGGAGAGGTGGGATGATTCAGGTTGCTAAATCAGGCAAGCAGATGCTTTGAATGCCTGGAGATCTACCTGAGCATGTAGCAGCAAAGACCCCTGCACCAAGATCTCTGCCCAGGGAGGGTGGGCATCTCAGGCTGCTGATCCAGGCAAGATGATGCTCCTAATGTCTGGACATCTGCCTGAGTGTGGAGCAGAGAGAGCCATACTGCACCATGATCTATGTCCAGGAAGGTTGGGTGGCTCAGGCTGCTGAACCAGAAGAGCAGGTGCTTTAACTGCCTGGAGATCTGCCTAGACATGAAACAGAGAAGGCCTCCCTGCACCAGAGAGAGACCCACTGCACCAGGATCTCTGCACAGGAAGGTTGGAGCAAGTTAGACTCTGAACCCAGTGAACAGGTGCTCCTAATGCCGGGAGATTTGCCTTGGCATAAAGTGTAGAGGGCTGCTCTGCACCACAATCTATGTTCATAAAGAGTTGAGTGGCTAAGGTTGCTGGTCCAGGCAAGCAGCTGCTCCAAATGCCTGAATTTTTGCCTGGGGGTTGGGCAGAGGACCCCATTGCACTATTGTCTTAGTAGAGCAGGTGGAGACACCTAGAAATGGCACACACAGACCAATTCCAGGTCACTAGGCTGGCCCTGGCTGCAAATCTCACCACCCAGAAGAAACTGCAGCTGTAGCAGCACTCTTCCTACCCCAGGCCTGTGACACGGGAAAGCACAGTTCCAGCGTCCACTCTGGATGTGCTTTCCATAGCTCTGGTTGTGGAGGCCCTTATCCCACTATAGAGCAGGTATCCCAATCTCTGGCCCAAGACTAAAATTCCTGAGTGGTCATGCTGCCAAGTTGCCAAAGAATGCCTGACTTCATGTGTGCCAGAATTCAAAATGGTATTCTGTTCTTGGTCCCAGGTCTGGGAAAATGTCTGCAGCTTTTCCTAATGTCTTTCCCTCAAAATATCTCCAAACCTCTCCCCAAGTTGGCTGTAGGGCTTGGGAGAAAGAAAGTGCTGTCCCTCTACCTGGGTCACTTGAGTTCCCATTGGAAAAATGAGTCACATAGGCAGAGAGGTTCTCTGCCTCTCTCATATCCTCCTGGGGCTTCAATCACTTTTACCAGACAGGTACCATCATGGGGACTGTCTGTCAGTGTTCTTTTTCCTCCACAGGATCTGGAGTGTCCTTCACAATTCTGATGTTTTCCCATTTTCTTCTTGAATTAAAGCTCACAGAGTTGATCTTTATGCACTATCTTACTATTTCCAAGTGACTGAGGCATCCTAAAGGCCTCTAATCTGCCACCTTGGGAAAAACAGAGGGATTCTTAATTTGTTTTACTTGCGATGTATTTGTCTAATTTTACTGGTCTTATAAAAAGAGTTGGAAAATAATCCCTCCTCTTCTACTTTTTGAGTGTGTTTGTGAAGAATTAGTGTAAACTCCTCTAAACATTTGGTAGGATGCATCAATAAAGCCATCTATTCTAGGAATTATGTGTGTATTGGGGGAGGGAAGTTTTATATTGTCTACTTTATGTCTTCCTTCATGTATTTTGGGATTCTCTTGATAGGTGAATATGTGCTTATTGTTATGTTTTCTTTATGTATTAATCCTTTCTATCATTGTTGAATGCTCTTTCTTACTAGTTACAATTTATCTCTTGAAGTTTATTTTGTGTGTTATTATGACCAGGTCTCTTTTGATTACTGTTTGAATGATTTATCTTATTCAATCGTTTATATTAAAATTGTTTGTGTCTTTGAATATAAAGTGTGTCTGTTAAATAAAACAGATAGTTGGATTTTGTTTTTTTCTAAACCCATCTGCAAACTCTATTTCAAATGGTGTTTTTAATCTGTATACATGTAATGTAATTACTGATACATAGAATTTATGTTTGCCATTTTACCAGTTGTTCTCTATATGTCTTCTGCTTTTTTATTTCTCTATTTTTCCAAGATTGCCTTTTCTTTAGTGAATTTTTTAATGTACTATATTAATCCCCTTATCACTGATTTAATTATATTTTGTAAGTTATTTTCTTTTTTTCTTTTTTTTTTTTCTTTTGAGACAGAGTCTGGCTTTGTTGCCCAGGCTGGAGTGCAGTGGTGCGATCTCAGCTCACTGCAAGCTCCACCTCCTGGGTTCACACCATTCTCCTGCCTCAGCCTCCCGAGTAGCTGGGACTGCAGGCGCCCGCCACCGCGCCTGATTTTTTGTATTTTTAGTAGAGACGGGGGTTTCACCGTGTTAGCCAGGATGGTCTCGATCTCCTGACCTTTTGATCAGCCCGCCTCGGCCTCCCAAAGGGCTGGGATTATAGGCATGAACCACCGTGCCCAGCCTGTAAATTATTTTCTTAGGGTTGCCTGGTGGGTTACAAGTAGTATCTTAATTTTTAAAAATCTAGTTAGATTTACTATCAACTTAATTTTAATAGCATACAAAACTTTGGTTCTAAATAGCATTGTTCTCTCCTCCTTCCTTCATTGTATTATTACACACATTACATCTTTATTCATTGTATACCAATCAGTACATTACTTATAACCATTGCCTTAGGCAGTTTATTTTTGAATTGGGTAGGAGAGAAGAAAATAGTTACAAAAAATATATTTATACTCTCTTTCATATATTTTTAATCTTTGCTTTTTCTATTGTTTTGCATTTGTTTATATGGACTCTAGATATTGTCAAGTGTAATTTTATTTCATGTTGAAATACCTCTTCTAATATTTCTTGCATGGAAACTTTGCTAGTAAAAGATTCTGTCAGTTTTGGTTTAATAAGTGAGAATATTTTCACTTCTTTTTCATTTTTGAAGTATAGTTTTGTTGATTATGAAATTATTCGTTGATAGTCATTTACTTTCAAAACTTTAAAAATGTCATCTCACTGCCTCTGGTTTCCATGGTTTCTAATGAAAAATCAGTGAAAAATTATTCAGACTCGTTTGCACATGATGAGTTGCTCCTCTCTTGTTGTTTTCAAGATTCTCTCTTTGTCATTTTCTTTTGATTGTTTAATTGTAATTTTTTAAAAATGTGAATCTCTTTGAGTTTATCCTACTTGGGAGTCATAGATCTTCTTGGATGTGCAAGTTAATATTCTTTATCAAGTTTTGGAAGATTTTAACTATGTTTTGTATTATTCTTCACATATTTTTATGCCCCATTTCTCTTCCTCTGTTCCCTCTCCTTTCGGGACTCCCATTATGCATATTTTTGTATGCTTGATGCTATCTCTAAGTTTGTCCATTTGTCCTTATTTCTTTTTCTTTCTGTTTCTTGCATCAGATAATCTCATTGACCTATATTTTAGTTAGCTAACTCTTTTCCCTGCCTGCTAAAATTTGCTGTTAAGTCACTCTACATTTTTTATGCAGTTATTATACATTTTAATTCTATAATTAATATTTATTTATACAATTGTTTATTAGTATTATTTATTTGGTGAGACATTATTCTCAAATGTTCCTTTAGCTTTTCAGAAATAGTTTATTTTAGTTATTAAATAAATTTTTATCATGGTGGATTTAAAAACCTTTGTCTAGTAAGCCAAACACCTGAGCTTTCTCATGGACAGTTTTATCGACTGTGTGTTTTTTCCTGTGTATGAGCCATATTTTCTTATTTTTTGTATGCCTTATAAGGTTTTGTTGAAAACTGAACATTTTAAATAATAAAAATGTGACAACTCTGAAAATTATATTTTACTCCCTTCAAATTTTGTTGATTTTGCTATTTGTTTTTGTTGTAATTTGTTTCTTTAGTGACTTTTCTGAATGAATCATCTAAAGTTTTTGTTTTATATCATGTTTGAACACTGAAGTCTCTGTTTGCTTAACTTACTAGTCAGTGAAAGAATAGACAGAAATTTCATTAAAGGCCTGGAACCCGTAACTCTTCTGGTCTCTGCTTAGTGACTCTGTGTGCATTTTGGGGCACACCTTTAACACCCAGCCAGTTGGTTAACAGCTCTGCCTTAGTCTTCACATTCTGCTTTCCCATAGCCTCATAGTCATCTGGAGGTGAAAGCTTAGGGCCTTCTCATATCTTTCTTGAGAATAAGCATTGTGCTTAGAACATGCACAGTCATGCATATGTGACCTTTTATAGTGCCAGTAATATGTCAGAAGTCTTCAAAACTCCTATTTACATTTCATCTCCTAGCTTTTTAAGTTTTACAGCTACCGCATTATTTGCCCTAACTGTTATCTACCACTTCAGACTTTAAAAATGTAAAAAATTTGCCTTTCAATGTTTTCAATAAGTATACCAGTTAAAAAGACTTTCATGGGCCAGCTACAAATGAGGTCAAATAAAGACAGTTTTATAAGTGGTATCTTGCAGTAAGCCACGCTCCAGTTCAAACAATAATTCTCAGGGAACTAAGCTGAAGGTTGCCGGGCTACTAGTAGTCAGCGATTGAAGTCAAGGTAACTGTAGAACTTGAGAGAGGATGATGAGAATAGGCAGCTTAAAATACCACAAAGCTTTCCGTTTTTACCATAATTTAGCCTTTCTTTCTCTTTTTGTTTTTCGTTTATCAAATAAATTATTTTTAGATTCCCCAAAGCATTTCGCTAATTTCCAGAGTTTTAAAAGAGCTGATTCTGATTATTTTTGCACATTTTTAATTGTTATATGGAGGAGATAATTTCCATATGCCCTCACATCATCATTTGTATTGCTATCACTCTCTTCTTTTTTATATTATGGTGAAATGTACTATCACTAGAAATAAAAATGTTTTCGTGAGCACTTGCTAATAAGATAGAAACAAGATTTCTATTACTTATGTAATGTAAATACAATTTAAGATCAACATTCAGCCTTAAACTTGACCTTTTCAGAAATGCTTTTCAATATTCAGAAGGTAGCATTACCTTCCTAAATAACACAATGTAGCTGTAAAGAATTGGATCCATTTCCTTTCCTTACCCATTTGATTCAACAAATGTCTTTTCTCTCAACTCCCTTGTATTTTAGAATTATCTGACTCCTGTGGTCATCTTCTTTCTGAGGTTTAGCAATCCTGAAATAACTATTAAGCATATAAGTTTTTAGAAATTCATTCACATGATATATAGTAGGCATAGTCTTTCATGGAATTGAAACAGGATTCCTTTTTATCTCAAATCTGCAGGTTGTTGGTAAGCATGTAAGTGATACTGTTCACCTTGGCTACATCACACCATTCTAAATTCGTATCTTTTCAAGTGCTATTATTTCTGACATTTCATGCTGTAAACCTAGAAAGGCAGTACTCATATGTCCACAAAGTGTATTTTGTATTTTTCTATGTGATAGGCCCATTTAATAATATATTTTTCCTTTTCAGGCACTTCCAATAACTTAAAGCAAATTATTTTCATGGAAAACTGGTCCATGTTTGATTCCTCAAGTGCTTATAATAGGAAGGAAGTAACCTTTTTAGATGAGTCTCTGTTTTACTACATTTTCACAAGAAACATAAGATTTCATATTTCACTATTTTTAAACTGAAGAAACCTAGGAAATTGTTATTTTCCAAGAACAACGTGATGCTGAATTTCCCCCTCCACCTTTGCCAAACAGTGTGATGGAATTTTCAATCATTCTCACAAGAATTAATAATTAATTATGCTATGACTGCTTCGAAATAAAAATTCTCTGGCACTATCACCCCAAAAGTCATCACTTTGCCACCACCAGCACTATGATGACTGCAAATAATCAGAGCATAATTTGATTCCTATAATGTTAATAGAAGCCAACTAAATGGACATCACTTATTTGATAATAGAATGTAAGCTCCACAAAGACAGTGTTTTTATCTGTTTTTTTTTTCAGTGTCAGATACAAAGATTTGAGCACAGTTTCTGATGCACAGTCAGTGCTAAATAGCATGTTGAATGAAGGAGTGAATGATTCCCGTGCTCAAATTCTATTTGATTATTTCAAATATAATCTGCCTCTTGTGCACAGGACCACGTTATCCTGACTCTGTATTTTTAATTATAATAATAGCAATATGAAATATATCTGTATAATTTTATAAAATTTACAAAATCATTTACACACCACATTTTCTCACCTAAGACTCTAAACAGAGCAAGGCTTTATTATCATAATTTTATTGATAATCACATTTAGACCAGGAGAAATTGAGTATGATTTATCCAAGAGTCACAGAGTGAGAAATTATCAAGAGGAGGATTCAAACTCAGGGCTTATGACTTCTGAGTCTCTATGTATTTCACTACATCCATACATACTATATAGTATTTTTCAAAGTTTGCAAAGCAATACCCCTTACTCACCTTATGTGATCCTTTCATTTCTCCCCTTCCCCAAATTAGGAGATAAGCAGGGTTTTATCTAATGCTACACCAAAAGTCATCCCCAAACTTGGAAACCAAAATAATTATTTATGATAATGTGTGTTGACTGAGCTCTACTGGTTCTCACTTGAGATATCTCCCGGAGTTTTGGTCAGATGGTAGCAGAATCTAGAGTCATCTGAAAGTTCAGCTGGACTGGACAACCAAGAAAGCATCTTTATTCACATGTCTGACACCTCAGGTGGGATTGCTAAAAGAGCAGACACTATAGCTCTTTTTCTTTATGTGGCTTCTTCATATGCGTAGCTTGGGCTCTCTCAAACTTAGAATCTTCAGTGTTCTTGAACTTCAAAAACTGTAGTTGGCTTCCTAGAGAGTACACATTATGAGAGAGAAAGAAAGAAAAATGCCACATTGTCTTGTTTACATAGTTTTTATTTTGGTTAAAAACTATACAAAATAGTGAATACTGGACAGCATGTTTCACTTGGGGCCATTTTTCAAAAGAGAGCAGCACTCTACAATGTTGAACATACACATTCTAGAACTGAGTGGCCACTTTCTTTACCTATAGCCTGAGTTTGACTCATCTATTGTATTATCTTGGAAATCCAAGGTAAATCTTACTTAATTTCTCTTAGTTTCCATTCCTTATTAAAGTATAGCAATTGCTACCTCATAAGGTTGTGTCACTTTTGAATTAGATAACCAAAATAAATGAACTTTGCAAACTCTGAAGTGTTATCTATTTTTTTTTTTGTAATTAATGGTGTCATGGGACATTAGCTGCTTCTCTTTGAAAATCAAACATTTCTTCAGTGGTACCTTCTCAATCATCAGAGACTAGAAATTTGAAGCCAAAATGTATCATATGAACTGAACTTTCACCTCCACCACCATTTTATTCCACTGTTATATGTACTCAACGGACTTCTTACAGTTAAATTCATTTTCCAAAGCGGCCATTCTGACTAACCACTGCCTAATATTCTCTGTACCAAATATGTCTCAAACCTGGTCAAAAATGGGCCCTGTAATTTTCCTGGACAACATTTCCTTATAAATTCAAAGTTACCTAAAATTATCTCCTCAATAATTATCCCTTAAGCTTCTTTGAGATCAGTAGCTTCAAAGTAGGTGAAGTCTCAGTAACTCGAGCAGAAGATGTTACCTAAGCATCTAGCACTATCACAGGAGTTGGTTTTCACTCAATTGTTTAACACTGTTCACTCTCAATTAGGAAAAAAACAAGGATACAAGAGAATAGAAAGTAGGGCAGTATCAGGTATTGTGTTGTTGAAAGGTAGAAAAATTTAGGAGCAATGAAGTGCATGTACGGAGAGTTATATTGTGAAGATAGTACTCCAATAGTTTCCAACATGGTGTAAAAAGAACTTTTATCTTCTGAACCATCTTAACGTTAACTGTAACCTTTATCTCTCACTCATTGCACTAAAAGAAATACTTGAATTATAATTCTTCATTTGAAACAAATGATAATCGGAGTGGTTCAATAGAGGGGAAAGCATAAGGGGGAACACAGAAGTGGTCATTTTCAAGAAAATGTTCTGTGGTAAGAGGATAGGATGTGGTGTGGTCTTTGGTAGAAATACTGACAGAGCAGCCACTCTCAAAGGAAGGAAAGCAAAGAATGTGATTTCAGATGCAGGTATGCTGATGAATTTGATGATGGGAGCATCAGGAAATTCTCTTTTGGCTGCTTTCATTTTCCGTGTAAAATGAAAAACAAGAATATTAGCTGAGAGGGGAAGGGCAGAAAAATTTGGAGGTTTAAGATGAGAGGTCAAAGTGTACCTCAGAAAGGTACATATCCCAGGTAGGACCCCAAAAGTCTTTTAAAGGATTAGTATGAATGGTGGAAAAGAAAGAATTTTGCTTTTCTCAGATCTGGAATTGCATGCTATATTGGCCTGCAGCTGCTAACAGTCATCTTTCCAAATGTGTAGAAAAGTCAGACTGAAAACAAAGTCAACACAGAAAATAATAGATCAAATATGGAATGAGAAAGGCAAAATTCTTACACTCCCATTGCAGGGCATGAGAGCAGTCAGGCTTGTACAGAGAGCACCCCCTGAGGTTTTCCACTACATGAGGGAATAAATTTCTTTGTTGATTAAGCTTGTTTGAATGTGTGTGTTTTTGTCAATGATAATCAAAAGAGTACTCAATACATCAGATAGTTAAGGAGTAGTGTTTTAAGTTTCAAATACTACATTCTTAAAATGACCAGAAAAAGAGTGTAACAAATTGATAGATTATCGAGATGGTTTTTAGAATTAGAAAACTGAGTTTGAATTTCGACTGCTCCACGTAATGAGACGTGTGAACTTTGGGTTTACTTAATCTCTTTGAGTTTCATATCATCTATAAATTGAGTATAATGATAACATCTCCCACGTAAGTCCCGGGCAATATATCAATGTTTTATACATATTATCTTCCCAATATTCCAATTCTCCAGTAGAGCAGGTATTATTACCTTGCTTTTACAAATGAGAAGAGTGAGACTTAGCAAGGTTAATAATCAGCCCAACATTCCACAACTAGTAAGGTGGTATTGAACCCATGTTTGTTTGTTTTTTTTTAATTTTCTTTTTTCTTTTTATTATATTTTAAGTTCTAGGGTACATGTGCACAACCTGCAAGTTTGTTACATATATATACATGTGCCATGTTGGTGTGCTGCACCCATTAACTCGTCATTTACATTAGGTATATCTCATAATGCTATCCCTCCCCGCTACCCCCTCCCCACAATAGGACCCGGTGTATGATGTTTCCCTTCCTGTGTCCAAGTGTTCTCATTGTTCAATTCCCACCTATGAGTGAGAACATGTAGTATTTGGTTTTCTGTTCTTGCGATAGTTTGCTAAGAATGATGGTTTCCAGCTGCATCCATGTCCCTACAAAGGATACAAACTCATCCTTTTTTAAGGCTGCATAGTATTCCATGGTGTATATGTGCCATATTTTCTTAATCCAGTCTGTCACTGATGTATATTTGGGTTGATTCCAAGTCTTTGCTACTGTGAATAGTGCTGCAATAAACATACGTGTGCATGTGTCTTTATAGCAGCATGACTTATAATCCTTTGGGTATATCCCCAGTAGTGGGATGGCTGGGTCAAATGGTATTTCTAGTTCTAGATCCTTGAGGAACTGCCACACTGTTTTCCACAATGGTTGAACTAGTTTACAGTCCCACCAACAGTGTAAAAGTGTTCCTATTTCTCCACATCCTCTCCAGCACCTGTTGTTTCCTGACTTTTTAATGATTGCCATTCTAACTGGTGTGAGATGGTATCTCATTGTGGTTTTGATTTGCATTTCTCTGATGGCAAGTGATGATGAGCATTTTTTCATGTTTCTGTTGGCTGTATGAATGTCTTCTTTTGAGAAGTGTATTGAACCCGTGTTTCTATTACCTGAAACCTGGAGTGACCATAAAATCTCAGTTCACCGGGGACTGTTGTAGTGTGTGCCTATTGTACCTGCATTCCATCTGATTAGCACACTCTTTCACTTACAAAAACCAGAATATCGGATTTGACAATAGATTAGATGGTCATTGTTGAAGGTTGGGTTTTACAAGAAGCTGACTCTGAAGTCACAGATCAGCTTGTGGGAAGTTAATTGGGGAATAGTTTCTGGATCTACACCTTAGGGGGTTAAAAAAAAAAATCAAGATCCTCCGCAAACCCCACAGGGACCTTGGAAGCTGGAATGACCCTCTGGTGTTGTTCCATTTGGAACAAGAGTTTCTGAGCCATGATATCAACGTATCATCCCACTCACCATATGAGATCTGGCCCTAAGAAAGGGAGTGCTCTTCAGCAAGCACTCTTCAGCTGAGGACAATTTCTGAAGAAAGCTGACAGCTGAGAGTTTTATGCTGGCAGCACTCCCAGTAGTTGGAGAAAGTCCTTCAGAAGGACTGGACCACGTACATTATCTACCACAGCTGTAAACTTTCATTTTTCATGATTGATTTACTGCCTCCGGACAATAGTTTCTTTACAAAGTTGCTCTATTAATGAAAGTATGCCTATACTATGTTTAATAGTACCTGGTATATATTAATATATACTTACATATTTATACACACACCACACCTACTCCTATACATACAGATTCAATACATGGCAACATTTTGTTAAATGTTATAATGTATTATGTATGATATATATGATAGTATAATAACAAAAATATTATTATTGTAAAGTTACCACTTCAAAATGAGGAGTCTGAAATCATTGAAAAATAAGATTTATAAAATTTTGTTTGGAATTTGTCTAACTTGAAAGATGGCCAAGAGCAGCCCAGCACGATGTCCTGATACATAAACTGTTAAAAATCCTGAAGCTTCATGAGAGCCACATAGGCAGAAAGTATCTAGGTATAGGTAAGTTAAAGGAATCCCATATGAGAAGTGTTGGTGGAGGAAGTGTGGATTGGTGGGAGAGATGTATGGATTACTAACGTGCTATTGAAATCCACCAATTCTCATACTCAAAAGCCTTTGGAGAGGAAGAGAGGAAAATGTTTTTCCCCTAACTATTTGTAGTCTTCCTTAAGTACTAAGCCCATAATTGGTGTGGTCGTGGAAAAGGTGGATCTAGAACTCCATCAAACAACTTCCCTCTGGCCATTTCTGCATCCTCACTGTATTATTGTTAATTCTACTCCTAACATTGTGTGGAGGTTAACCAAGGCTTTAAATTAAACATATTAGTAGTAAAAGAGAGATTCCCTATTAAATTAATCTGACGTGATTACAGAAAAGACAGCTCATTCCTCCAGGACTGGGAACCTTTGAAGTGTGCACATGCATAGACAAAGTGGTGGTTAATTTTCCTAAGGTCAGCTTGGCTGGGCTAAGGAATGCCCAAATAGCTAGTAAAACATTATTTCTGGATGGGTCTGTGAAGGTGTCAATTTGACAGACTGAGTAAAGATTGCCCTTACCAGTGTGAGTGGAGATCATCCAATGCATTGAGGACCCAAACAGAACAAAAAGGCAGAGGAAGGGAGAACTGGCTGCCTCTGATTGAGTTGGGACATCATCTTTTTCTTTCTTTGGACATCAGTTATTTGGTTCTCTGGACTTTGGACTCAAAATGGAATTTCTGCCATTGATTCCCCTGGTTCTCAGACCTTGAGGTTTGGACCAGCACTACACAACTTGCCTTCCTGGGTCTCTGGCTTGCAGACAGTAGTTGACGGGATTTCTCAGCCTCCAAAATCACATGACCCAATCCCTTATAATAATTCTCTTTCTATATATTTTTATATATGTTATTGATTTTGTTTCTCTGGAGAACTCTGTCTAAAATAATTAGATATTTGGAAATAGCAAGCAAAGATTTTGGAAACTCTTCCTAGTCAAAATATAAAGTAGACAATTACCCTCATGGAGTAGTAGCATCCTGGGCAATATATTTTGCTAATGCAGAAAAATACAACTGTTAGTTGATTCACTCTTGCTCTATCTATATATCTATATATATCTATATGATTGTTTTGTCTCTTTCAATTTTCTTATGCTGATCAAGATCATCAGAAGGCTCTGGTTTTCAGACTATTGGTAACTACTACAAGTTTGAAAGATATAATTGAAGTTAATTCATATACTATTATGAGAAAGTTTGAGATAAACTTAATGCTCAGTTAACAAATAATTTAAATATCATTTCCATTTTATTACTTGGTTCCCCAAGTCTTTCAGTGGCTGCCTTGGATAATAGCTATGCTTTGGAATGTACATGTGAGCTTTCAAAAGCAAAACAAAACGAATTATGACATTCTTTTTTGAAGTAGAATTTCTGAGGGTAATGCAGTGTCAGTAAAATCAATATAAACATCCATATTATCCCTGATTGATGGGAAAAGGATAATATACTATCAAAACTACTTTGAAAGTAATCATAAAGTGGATTTTCCACTCAGGATACCTTTCACAGTTTTATTCTCTAGGAGAGAATGTTATGTGCTATTAAACCTCATGAACCCTTGACCTTGGTTCATATAAAGACAGTGAGAACCGGTCCCAGTTATTAAAGAAATTTTGCCATAGACACATTCTTGCTTTTATAGTAAGAAATAATAAGGTTTTCTTTCACTCTGGGGAGAAGCTATTAAAGCTAAATATTACAATGTTTTTTAAGGGAGAGAGTTCGTTTTGACAATCCAAGAAAAGTGTATGTTTCACATAAATACATAATGTAGAGGAGATCTGTGATTTTATAAAGATGACAAAAAGTAAAAACAAAGTAAGTCTGTTAAGAATATAGATAGTTAAGAATTATTTCTTTAAATGGAAGAATAAGAAACATTCCTGTTAGGCCAGCTTGTAAAAACAATTTAAATTATTAGGTAGAGATTACATTTTATTTCATAAAGGACAAAAATTAGATAAGTAATTGTCCTGTTACAGGTTATTCAAGAATGTTTTATATATTTAAATAATTCACTACCAATGATGGCATGAACAGAAATACAGATTACATTTACTGTCAATCTTTATCTGAGGAAGTTTAATTTTGTGATGTTGTAAAATAAGGAAGAGTAAATGTTATTTAAGAATTCCTTACTGGCCAGGCGCTGTGGCTCACGCCTGTAATCCCAGCACTTTTGGAGGCGAAGGTGGGCGGATCACGAGTTCAGGAGATCAAGACAGGAGATCGAGACCATCCTGGCTAAATCGGTGAAACCCCGTCTCTACTAAAAATACAGAAAATTAGCCGGGTGTGGTGGCAGCGCCTGTAGTCCCAGCTGCTGGGGAGGCTGAGGCAGGAGAATGGCGTGAACCCGGGAGGCGGAGCTTGCAGTGAGCCGAGATCGTGCCACTGCACTCCAGCCTGGGAGACAGAGTAAGACTCCCTCTCAAAAAAAAAAAAAAAAAAAGAAAGAAAAAGAAAAAGAAAATAAAATAAAAGAATTCCTTCCTTGTTTCCTGCTGTAGTTATTTGTCAAAAGATACACAGTTCTATGGTCAAGCAAAGCTATATTTATTTTGCTGCAACACTACTATGCATAGTGACATGGTCAAGTTGCTTTTTATAATGATTTATAGTGATAGCAATCTGTATCAGTCATTTTCATGACCCCAAAGCTGACTCAATAATACCAGAAAACATTTGTTTGCTTGCCTACATTTCTTAATAATCCAATGTCCTGATATCAAAATGAATATTTTCTTACTGGAAATGAAGTGAAATAATTTTCATCTTCCTAGAGAGTCATGAAACAAGAACAGAATGACGTTATACTAAACTATTTCACAAATGTTGGTCAACGGTGGAGGTTTTTTTATTCATTTATGCAAATTTGATTTGGCTCTGTTTTCCTAAGTTGCATTTTATGCTTCTTTCACGTGCCTTGCAAATGAAAAGAAAAATCATTTATTTATTAAAACATACACTAATAGAAGAGAATAATTTCACTCTTCACAAACTTTGGCATTATGAAGTCACTGGTAACTGGAGATTTAATTTCTGTAACATATCTGAAGTGCTTATGTTTCTCCTTCCGTGAAGGAAACCTTTTGGAATGAAGATATGGTACATTGAACTAAACGGGGATTACATTTGCTGTTTCTGTGATAACATTTTACATCTGAAATTCCAATAAATATTTCTTTTCTTGCTTTGAGGTGGTTTACTTAATCATTCAGATGATTAGCTTTCATAAGAAGTAAAGGCATGCCAGCATTTATAGAATTTCCCAGAGTTCGTTTTTTGCCTCAAGCTTGTATTTATTCTTATTACACTCACTAGCTTAGATACCAGGTGAATACCTGGGAGAAAGAAAAAATTGATTTAAAAAGTAATAAAAATAAAAGAACAAAAAAACACAAAACTATTCAACATGCCAGCAATCCTGTTCTCTTAAGAAACCTACCTGTTTTTTTCAATGTGTGTGAGTTTTAGCATTTTATAGCAATTAGATGAGTCTCTATATCATTAGAACTTCTGTCCTTGGAATTAAGACAAAATTATTTTCTGAAATAAATATTTGGCTCTAGAAATCTATTTTGACATATATAATGCATAACAGCAGAATTAAAATATTGTGCATTATCATCAAAAGTTTCAGCCTTATTTCTTCACATTTGAATATAAATATTAAAATCATGAAGGCCCATTTCTTTTAGTATTCGTATTCTTAGAGAAGGCTGAATAAATGTTATAAAACAAGAAAAAGACTGTAAAAGAATAATTGCTGATTATAAAAAAACATTTAAAAATATATCATCAAGCCACAATAGCAGTTCTCTATTTCTTTTTTTCATTTAAACTGGACATGAACAAACTTTCATAATACCTTTGTTGGATCTAGTTAGAGCTTTACTCCATAACAGAACAGAAACTTGTCACTGCGAAGAGATCAAAAGCCCTGCTTTCCTTTGTGGCAAATGAAGATTTGATTATCTAATGCTAAATAAAATTTGCTGGCAAAAGAAATGGTTATGCTAGTAAAAAAACAACAGAAGACTTTTCTCTGACAGTATGATTTGCATAGCTACATTTTCATGACTTTTCTTTTTCTTTCTTTCTTTTTTTTTTTTTTTTTTTGATGGAGTCTTGCTCATCGCCCAGGCTGGAGTGCAGTGGCGCCATCTCAGCTCACTGCAAGCTCCGCCTCCCGGGTTCCCGCCATTCTCCTGCCTCAGCCTCCCGAGTAGCTGGAACTACAGGTGCCCGCCACCACGCCCAGCTAATTTTTTGTATTTTTAGCAGAGACAGGGTTTCACCATGTTAGCCAGGATGGTCTCGATCTCCTGACCTCGTGATCCGCCCGCCTCAGCCTCCCAAAGTGCTGGGATTACAGGCGTGAGCCACTGCGCCTGGCCGACTTTTATTTTTCTACATAACCAGTGTCTTTTAAGTTGCAAATGTTTGACCCTCTGACAAGTAGTGTGGCAGAGTCTTAGATTATAGGTTGCATTTAGCCAAAAGAAAGGCTTCAAATGGAATGTTTTCTGTTGACACACTTTCTAACAACATACTTATTTTCTAAAAAGGTTTTTATAACTTAGTGTTGATAATATTAAATATCTAAGCAATTTTGCTTAAAGAGCATAGAACACCAATATTTAATGAAGATTAATTAAATAGCACACGGTTGTTTAAAAATATTCAGAAAAGTTTTAACACATGCTAAAGTGCCAAAGTGTCATTTTGGCCTTCCATAAAAATAATATATTGTGCATAAATGGAAGCAGAATTAAGAAAGCGATGAGAAAACATCTAGAAAATTGCTAGTGTGGTAAACACATTAAAATAATTTGGCATGGGAAACGTTTCATCTCTTTTAAATTTAACTATTATAAGAAAGAAGAGCATTTTAAAGATGTTAATTTCAATCAACAATATGCAAGAGAAAATAATTTAGAGTATGTATATTAGAGAAACACATAACTGTATCTATTATGGTTAAAACTTAATGCCTCTGGCTTTGTCATTTATAAGAGTTATTACTTAAACAGGGAGTATGGTGCTGAACCCTTTGCATGTCCTTAGTTTCATCACATAAAAGCAAACACTTCTACATTTCCTAGATTTTCGATTTTTTTTTGTGTGTGTGTGTGTTCACCTGGTATTTACCTCTAAATTTCTAAATAACTGTGCAAAGGAGGGTTAACCCAATAGCTGAGATTGCTCAAACCTTCCACATTCCCAATAAATACCTATTTTCTGGACTAGTCCCTGGCTGGTTCATAGAAGTTTAAGCACTGGGCTTCTCAGAGTCATGAAAATAAGGGCATTCCACTTTTTACTCTTTGGTTCTTGGACTCATACAGTCTACCTTAATGGTTAAATGACTGTAAGGTCAATCCACATTCTACACTACAATCTCACGCATATTATTTCCAAGCTTATGCTTAACTTCACTTTTAGTTTTCTCAGGCCTCACGTTTTTGAGAGATATGGTGTTTAGTATGCAATTGTCTTGTGTCCATTAACACACCTCTTTCACCATAAAACAGGTTTCTTGGCCTGTGAGTATATAATGCAGGGTCCCATGTCAGTACATCTGTTAATAACACCATCCTGAAGTAGCAGTATGGTTCTAGCCATTATTAGCAAGAAAAGCAAATTTTACATGAGCCTTACTCAAAACCAACTGCTCCCCTTTTTAGAATGCTCCTAAATGCTCAACTTGCAACCAAGTGGCTGGTTGGCCTCCCCATAGAAGAGTGTCCTGTTGAGATCATGGTTTCTGATGACGAAAGGATGGATATCCTGCAGTCACAATAGAAACCTGGATGAGAGGGGGCCTATGCTGTTGGCTTGCCAGCAGCCACTTTGGCTACCTCCAGCATGAGAGCCTTGTGTATGCATAGGGATGGCTAAGGAGAGATACTAGCTGGCATTTGCTGGATAAAAGACATCCCATCCACTATGTTGTTTACTGTCTGCTCTTCAGTGGGTATCCTCTGATAGGCATTGATGTAAAATAACAATACATCTTCCTTCTACCTGATTCCATGTGTTCATCTACACTACTTTTTCCCAAATCGACCTCAGTGTTAGGGCTCTGAACACAACACCCTAAAGTTTGGTACGTGGTGTGCTGAGCAGTTTGAACTAAAGGAGACTGGAAGGACCTCAGAAGCAAGGTCTTTCTGACTTGTTATCCTCCTGTTTCCTTCTTCTGTCTCTTTGCTGAAGTTAGTCATAGAACTCAGAACTCCTCTTCTCCAAGGTGGATCATAGAAACTAGAATAATTCTTCCCCAAGGTATTTCATGGAAACAAAAATTCTTCTCCAAAGCAAGCCATAAAACCAAGAAGGCTCATTCTAACTTTTTTCCCTTCTCCCTTGAAGACCCTTATTCTAGAAAGGTACTGACCATACCTAGGAGGAAGAAACCCAACACAAAGAGGCTAATAAATATTTAAATAGAAAGGCATTATTGTGTTTCCCCCTTCAGTCTATTACCAACGGATTATACACTTTTGTCCAGTCAGCTTTCTACATGGATACCTATTCTTCATGAGTCTAAGTATCAAAATAGACAGTTCCCTCTGGGTCGTTGGGTCTTCATTTCTGAAGGCTCCTGTGTCATGTAAAAAATTGATTAAATAAATTGTTTTCCTTTTCTCCTGTTAATTTCTGTCTTTCATTACAGGAGTGTCAGCCATGGCCCTATGATGTGTGCAGAAAGATATCACACCTTTCTACCCCTTCCCCACTGTCTACTCCACTCTTAATCTGCACTCAACTACTGTGACTCTCCCCTTGGTCTCTTATTCCAGAGTACTGTGACTCTACCTCTAAGCCTTGCTTCCTGCTCTTGTGTCATTTTTTATGTCTTTCTTTAATCTTATGGATGAAATTATATCCATGTGAATGTCAGGATGAAATCTGTTTTCTGATGCATCCCTTACAAATATAAGGATATTTAAACAAATATTTAAGGGAGAGTATCTCAGAGGAGGCTGTTTTGGACAGAAGTAACACCAAGATCTAATAATGAAATCATACCTTGCCTGGATCTTCGAATAACAGTACGACCAGTGTGAATGAATGGAACAACCAAGAGGTTAGGCAGTAGGAAATGAGGCCAGAGAAGAAAGAGGGTGTGGTAGCTCCTTAATCCTGGCACTTACTTCCACTGGATCTAAAATCCAGCACGGAATTATGCTGACCACTTCAGCCTAACTAATATTGATCTAAGTTGTCATACGACTAGTAACATTTATGTTCTAGCACCTAAATCAGGAGTCTGCAAAGGACAGCCCACTGCCACAATCTGGCCCGCTCTCCAGGTTTTGTAACTAAAATGTTATCAGAACTCAGTCAAGTCCATTCATACAAACTGTTCATGGTGGTGGAGACAACATGGCTGACAGAGTCTAAAATATTTACTCTCTGGCTCTTTACAGAAAAACTTTGCTGATTCCTTGTCTAAATTATAGCAAGTATAAAATCCTCTATCACCAGCAATGGCATAGAAGGCAGCACAGGATTTTTTAAATTTGCCCTTGAATTCTATCGTAAGCCTTATGTTTGAGGTCCTACTTTTGCAACTGCTGAGCTCCCCTGTCCTATAATGAGGAGTGCCCACTTTCCTTTCTCAGTTGGTCTGAGTTATAGCATTTACGAAGAGACTCTCTGTGGCCTTGTATTCTTGGCTAATACCTCTTTTTTATTTCTTCTCCCTGGAGTACTTTCTACTCTGTCTTAGAGTTTCTGACTGTTCATCTGAAGGAGTGGTGTCAGCCTCTGCAATGCTTTCTGTTCTACAGGGTGTAGGGTTTTTTTTTTTTTTTTTCTTTTTAGACAGGGTTTTGCTTCCTTGCCCAGGCTGGAGCTCAATGGCATGATAATGGCTCACTGCAGCCTTGACCTCCTACACCCAAACTAATCATCCCAACACAGCCTCCCAAGTAGCTGGGACTACAGGTACACACCATCATGCCTGGCTAATTTTTGAACTGTTGTGTAGAGAAAGTTTCCCATGTTGCCTAGGCTGGTCACGAACTCCCAACCTCAAGCAATCCAACCTGCCTCAGCCTTCCAAAGCACTGAGATTACAGGCATGAATCACAGTGCCCAGCTGAGTGTAGGGTCTTGATCCTCTGGTCTATCCCATCTTGTTTTCTTTTGCTCCAAGTAGACAAAGTTCTAAGGTACAAAAGGGATGCTGAGTCTAGTTTGTTTAAAGATATTATTCAGTTCCTATAAAAAGACCCATGAGTGTGTAGCTTGGTTTTTAGTACAACCTTGACAAGTTAATCCAGTAGAGAAACCTACATAAATGTGATTTCCGATAACAGCCTTGGGTACTTACGCAGTTTTTAGTGTTACTGAATTTTTTAAAACAACTTTCCAATACCCAAGGGTATGATCAATGAAAACCACAGCTTCTTTGTTAGTTGTAAAGGACTCGGAAGTCAGTGACGGCTGTTATTGACTCACTCATAAACAGCACAATAAGGAAAAGGAAGTTGAGCAGTCGTCTACAGTTGTAAAAGGAACACAAATAGTCTCTGTTTAATATTTTTTCTTTTAATATGTGACCCGTCTAACAATTCTATCACGATCATCATCAGTCATTATCATCCTCCTCAACAAAGCTCTAATTTTATTTAGTTTCAGAAAAATTTAAGCTGATGGCAGTTCAATCCCTTTGAAGCTGTGCTTGAGATCATATTGTTCCTTGTGAAGCCTCTTTTAGATTAATGTTAATAAAAATATTTATATAAATTTTGATGATTTTATAAATGTAGTCTTGACAGAATGATATGATCTCAATCACAGAATAGTATTTGTGAGAAACCAATGCTATCTCATTTGGTAACTTTACTTTATATAGTTACCGACTGTTTAGTTTTTCTTCTTCATGATAAAACAAAACATAGTAATCAGATTTACAAACCTAGTCATCAGATTACGAGATTATTCAACTCAAATATATACAATATCATTGTATTACAAGAGTTGTTTGTACAAACATTTTCACTAACATCACCAGAATTGAGAAATATGTAATGTAATGTATACATTTTTTATTAGATAGTTTAATTACAGCCCAGTATCAAGTGGTTTCCATAATCTGACATACTAGCTAAGAGAAAATAATGAGGCCACTCAGAAGTTTCTTTTTCCAGTTGTCTCAGTAACCTGGATGTGATAAGCATGAAAAAACATGAATTGCTAAACCAAATTAAAAAAAAAATTTCTGAAACTATATAACACTCCTGAGAGAGTTGCAGATTTGTTAGTAGGTTGTTTTTCAGTCTGAAAAAATGATTAAATATTTCTGCTGGAATGGAAGATTTCAGGCATAACAAAATGTAAACTCTAAGGAAACCAATACTAATATTGTTTGTTAAAATCTTTTTGTATGCTTTGCTTTTCATGGAGGGAGAGAGTTAAGTTACAAGGGAATGGTGAACCACAGCAAATGAAAAGTCGTTTTGTGAGTAGTGTGCCTTTGCATTGCTGTGTTTGGAAAGGTTTGCAAAGAAAAATGAAAAAGAATGTCAATTATTTTTATCTAATTTTTTTTCCTAATTATGTTATATTAATTAATGCTTAAAGAGAATACATACTATGCAAAATACTTCACACATATCATTTTTAACTGAATCATTAAAAAAATAAGAACAATTGCCCCTGTTTCACCAATGATTAAATTAAGATGACCATAATCTATGGAAGCTGCTGAAAGAAAAAAAGTGATGGAGTCAGATATAAATGAGTCAGACTCCAAATCCCAATCCCTTTTTCCTAAAGTGTTTAGTAAGCATTTTTATTTAAAATGTAGGTGTGTGGCTATAAAAATGCCAACTATATAATAATTTTATTCTTGTTTCTATTTAGTTGAAACTTAATTAGTGCATTTCCACAATATATAACATAACGGTAAAAGAGAAACTTTGTATTTTCAGTTTCCTTTAAATTTTCTGACCTGATTCCATTTTATAAACAATTTGCGTTTACCAGAATGTTATAAACTCGGTAATTATGTTTTGGTTCAGTGTTTTTTTACCTGCCATCTACATTACATAAAAAACATTTCTGTAAAAGGAAACAGATTTTAATGAGCAAGCTACACAGAAATTTTCATCTCACACTTAACAATGGATATTATTGTTCTTATAATTTGCACTTCTCAGGCATAAGACATCCCTCTGTGGTTGTCATAATTGGTCTAATGAATTTCTTAAAATAAATGAAAGTCTAATTTGATCCGGTGCCCATGAACAATCCACTCATTCAAATCTAAATCACTGACCTGATTTGAAGACGAATCATGCCAAAATGAAGTCATGCTTTCCTATTAAGTGTGTTGCCTCAGTGCAAGCTTTTGAATGGTTTGTTCTTAAGGCCTGAAGTGGGGATTTCCAGTGACAAAGAAACACAATTTGATCTCATCACCCTAGACACCCAGACTTATTTTAAATGATAGAGACTTAAGATTGAAAGAAAATCTGAGTCATCATCCAGTTCAGTATTTTTCACTTAGTGGGAAATGTACTGGTCACCTTGGGTTTGAACAATTTAGTGACATGGCAGGATCTTCTACAGATGCATACATAAGTATTTGAACAAATTGTCTAGGTAGGCAAAGATCATTGCAGCCGAATATCTAATGATCTTTATCGCAGAGTTTTCTATCCAATGCTCCAGGGTAAATGTTCTATTACTAACATTCCTGAGAAAATTTATTCATGGATATATATGTTTAACTATATTATTTAACTACTATTTCAAATCTATGTCAAGACTGGTCTTAACATTTCTAAAATAGGTAACTATATCAACATCATAAAAAATGCTGCCACATTTTTTTTTGAGAAAGAAATACTCTCTATACATAGTGTTAAATTTTTCTGCATTAGACCTAAACCAAAACTAAAGACTATGAAAAGAAGAACAGTTTTTATTGTGCTAAGACACTGATTGCTGGTTAAGAAAGAGTGTGTGTGTGTGTGTGTGTGTGTGTGTCAGAGAGACAGAGAGAGAGAGAAAAGCAGGGGAAGCTTGTAATGCATAATCAAATAGTAAGGTTATGAGAGATTTATCCCAGATTATCTATAATTTTCATTAGTCCCTGAATGGTGGAAGAAAGTTAAAAATATCTTTTATTCCAGATTTCTTCTTTGGCCACCAACAAAGCGGCATCAGTTATCCTATTGGTTTTAAATACCAATGAACAAGTGTAAAAGAGGAGGATTCATACATTATTTCACTCAGAGCAAAGCTTTCAAATGTCTGAAACTGGCCAGAATCTTGTCAACAATTTATAAAACCAGATTCTGAAATTTGATGTTGTTTGCAAAATTCCTTCACCAAGATTCCCAAGAAAGGAAAACGATAGGGGTGAAGTTTGGGAGAGAGGACATAATAAAAAGATAAAGTTGAAGAATTTTTCTTGATCATTGTGGAAATAGGAGAATATCATATTTTATATTTATTAATTAAACTTGTCTCTAACAGTAGAAAGAAATGTAAAGAAATACTATGAACACCCCAAAATTAGACAGCCTAGGTGAAATGGACTGTATGCCTCAAAATTAGATAACCTAGATAAAATGGACAAATGTTTAGCCATGCATAAATGAACTAATGTGATTCAAGAAGAAGAAGAAATTCTTAACAGACCTATAACAAGGACAGAGAATAGACCGGTAATCAAAACTCCTCCTCAACAACAACAAAAGCCCAGTATCAGATGTCTCACTGGTGAATTCTGTCAAACATGTAAAAAAGAATAAACACCAATTCATCTTAAATTCTTCCAAAGAATAGAAGAAGGAGCATTTCTCAAGTCATTACATGAGATAAGCATTATCCTTATACCAAAGTCAGATGGAGAAATCCAAAGAACAGAAAGTTATAGACCAATATTCCCTATGAATACAGATAGAAAAAAAGTAATTAATAAAGTATTCCAATGTATAATATTATCTCAAAGAATAAAATACCTAGCAACAAATTTGAACAAGGAAGTCAAAGACTTGTACACTGAAAACTACAAAACATTGGTAAAGGAAGTTAAAGAAGACCTACATAAATGAAGGTATTGGGAGACTTAGTATTGTTATGTTTCCAATACTACCCAACGTGATCTACAAGTTCAATGCAATTCTTATCAAAATTCCAACAACCCCTTTGCAGAAATGAAAAAGCCATTCCTCAAACTCATGTGGAGTTGCAAAGGGATCTGAATACTCCAAACAATGTTGAAAAAGAAAATAACAAAATGAAAGGACTCACACTTCCCAATTACTACAAAGCTAGAGGGACAGATCAGTATGGCCCTGGCAAATGGATAAACATACAAGTCAATGGAATTAAATAGAGTCCAGAAATAAACCCATACATCTATGAAACACTGATTTTTAAAAAGAGCACCAAGTATATTCCATGGGGAAAAGAATAGTCTTATCAACAATGGTGTGGGACAAGTGTATTTCTACATTAAAAGAATAAAGTTGGATCCGTGTTTTATGCCATATAACAAATTAACTCAAAATGATTCATTGACCCAATATAAGAGTTAAACTTATAGCATGCTTAGAAGAAAACATGAGTAAATCTACATGATTTTTAAATTTGGCATTTAATTTTTTTGTATAAAACCAAAATAATGAGCAACAAAAGAAAAGTTAGACAAATTGAAATTCATCAAAATTTAAATATATTGTTGATCAAATGATATTATAAAGAAAGTGAAATAATGTACAGAAGTGGATAAAATATTTGCAAATTATATATCTAATAGGGGCTTAATAAGCAGAATCTACAAGGAATACCTAAAACTCAAAAACAGAATTGCACACAACCGTCCAGGCACAGTGGCTCAAGCCTGGAATCCCAACACTTTGAGAGGCCAAGGCGGGTCTTGAGGTCAGGATATTGAGCCCAGCCTGGCAAACGTGATGAAACTCCATCTCTACTAAAAGTACAAACATTTGTCGGGAGAAGTGGTGGGTGTCTGTAATCTCACTTACTTGGGAAGCTAAAGCAGGAGAATCACTTGAACCTGGAAGGCGGAGGTTACAGTGAGCTGAGATCGCACCATTGCACTCCAGCCTGGGCGACAACAGCGAAACTCCATCTGAATAGGTGTTTCTCAAATAAGTTATACAAATGACCAATAAGCACACAAAAAAGACGTCCAACAGTTTTAGCCATTAGGGAAATTCAAATAAAAGCCACAATGAGTTGTTACTTCATATCTACCAGGATAATTATATAATTTTTAAAAAAAGAAAAATAATAAATCTTGGTGAGAATGTGGAGATATTGTAATCCTCAGACATTCATGATGGGAATGTAAAATAATGTAGATGCTGTAGAAAAGTTTGTCAGTTCTCCAAGATGTTAATAATAGAACTCCCATATGACCCAGCAACTTCTCTCTTAGGTATATGTCCAAAAGAATGGAAAGCAAGGTCTCATGCAGGTACTTGTATACCAATATTTATTATTCATAATTGTCAAATGGTGAAAGCAACCCAAGTTTCTATCCACAGATGAATGGATAAACAAAATATTCTATATAACTGCAATAAAATAATATTCAGCAATAAAAAGAAATGAAGTTCTGATGCATGTTAAAACATGGATTAACCTTGAAAACATTATGCTGAGTGAAATAAGCCAGACACAAAAGTATTAATATTGTATGATTCCACCTATATAAAATATATATTATAGGGACATAAAATAGAGGAGAGGTTACCATAGGCTGGGGTGAAGGCAAATGAAAGGGAAACGTTGAAAAATAAAAGAACAAATTGAAAGAACTCACCCAATTACTACAAAGCAAGGTAATCAAATCAGTATGGTCCTGGCACATGGATAAACAGATAGGCCAATGGGATAAAATTGAGAGTTCAGAAATAAACCTATACATCTATGGAAAATCGATGTTTAACAAAAGCACTCATACTTGCTTAATGAGTTTCTATCTCAGTTGAGAATTTCTCTTTGGGATGATAAAAAGTTTTGCAAATAATGATGATGGTTGCATATCATTGCAAATGTAATCGACACCACTAAACGATATATGTAAAATAATTAAGATATCAGATTTTATTTTATGTGTATTCTACCCCAAGAAAAAATATATGAAAAGGAAATAAAATAATATATGAAATACTGATTTTAATTGAGCAATATGCTATTCTAAGTAGTTTTGATTTTATCCTATTGAATTTATCCTGGTTATTTTTAATTATATTATAATAATTACATTTAATAAAAACATTACAAAAATTAAAAATTTAGAGATTGGCAGAATGGATAAAAGTTTGGTTAACTATACGCTCTCTAAAAGAGACACTTTATATTCAAAGACACAATACGACGAAATTAAAATGAAGGAAGGGGATATACCATGAGTAGCCAAAATAGAGTTAGATATACTAATACAGAAACATATATTTTAAGACAAAATTTGTTACTGAAGTCAAGTACATTATAAAATGATGAGTGATTCAATTCATCAGGAAGTTATAACAATAATAAATGTATATATGCCTAGCTACAGAAATCAGAAACAAAATAAACAACCTAACAATGCACCTTAAGGAACCAGAAAAGCAAGAACAAACAAAACCCAAAGTGAGTAAATGAAACAAATGATAAAAATCTTGGCAGAAATGAATAAAAATTAGACTAAAAGTAATACAGAAGATCAATGAAAAAAAGTTGTTTTTTGAAAAGACAAACAAATTCAACAAAACTTTAGGCAGAATAAGAAAGAGAGAAGACCCACATAAATAAAATCAGAAACCAAAAAAGGAGTCATGAAAACTGAGACTACAGAAATACAAATAATCATTAGAGACTATTACAAACATCTATAAATCAACAAATTGGAAAACTTAGAAGGAATGAATAAATTTCTGAACCCATGCAACCTACAAGTTTGAACCATGAAGAAATAGAAACCCTCAACAAACCAAGAGTGAATAACATTATTATGAGTACCTCTATTATGATTGAAGTTATAATAAAAACGTTCCCATCAAAGGAAGACCTTATGGCTTTATTGTTGAATTCTACCAAATATTTCAAAAAGAGATTATACCAATTCTTCTCAAACTCTTTTTAAAAATTGAAATGGAGTGATTACCTCCCAACTCCTTCTACCAGGCCAACATTATTTTGATACCCAAACCAGACAAGGACACACAAAAAGAGAATACTACAGACCAGTACCACTGATAAACATAGATGCAAAAATCTTCAGCAAAATACTTGCAAACCAAATTCAACAACACATTAAAAGGTCTTACACCATAATCAACTGGGATTCATTCCACGGATGCAAGAATGGCTCAACGTATATAGATCAATAATTACATTAGTAAGAAAGAGCAAAAAAAAAAAAATGATCATTTAAATAAATGCTGAAAAAAACCATTCAATGAAATTCCACATCTCTTTAGGATAAAATCCCTCCACAAACTGGGTACAGAACGAGCATGCTTCAGGATAATAAGAGCCATATATGGCAAACAACAGCTAGCATCTTACTCAATGGAGAAAAATGGAAAGCCTTTCCTCTAGGATCTGGAGCAAGGCTAGGATGCCTGCTTCACCACTTTTATTCAACATAGTACTGAAAGTCTTAGCAAGAGCAATTAAGCAAAAGAATTAAAGAGTATCCCAAATTGGAAGGGAAGAAGTTGAATTATCCTTGTTTGCAGATGACAATTTATACTTAAAAAAAACCCTGAAGATGCCCTGAAAAAAACTCTTTGAACTAATAAATGAATGCAGTAAAGTTGCAAGACGGAAAACAAACATACAAAAATCATTAGCATTTATATATGCCAACAGTGAACGATCCGAAAAAGAAATTTTAAAAATTACCATTTACGATAGCTATAGAGAATATGAAACACCTAGGAATCAATTTAACCAAAGAAGTAAAAGATGTATACAAGAAAAACTGCAAAACATTGATGAAAGAAATTGAAGAGGACACAAAAAAGGAAAGCTATTCCATACTCATTAATTATAAAAATTAATATGATTCATATGACAATATTACCCAAAACAATTTGTAAGTTCATTTAACTCCCTATCAAAATACTCATAACATTTCTTACATAAATAGAAAAAAATCCTGAAATTGATAAACCACAAAAAACCCAGTAGCCAAAGCAATCCTGAGCAAAATGAACAAAGCTTGCAGATATCGCCCTATATGACTTCAAAATTTACTACAACGCTGTAGTAACCAAATCAACATGGTACAGAAACACTGACTGGGTGCAGTGGCTCATGCCTGTAATCCTAGCACTATGGGAGGCTGAGGTGGGTGGATCACGAGGTCAGGAGTTTGAGACCAATCTGGCCAACATGGTGAAACCCTGTCTCTATTAAAGATAAAAAAATAGCCAGGCATGGTGGTGCACACCTGTAATCCCAGCTACAAGAGAGGCTGAGGCAGGAGAATCTCTTGAATCTGGGAGGTGGAGGTTGCAGTGAGCTGAGATCACGCCATTGCATTCCAACCTGGGCAACAGGGCGAGACTCTGTCAAAAATAAATAAATAAATAAAACAGAAACATAGACTAATGAAACATCATAGAGAATCCAGATGTAAATCACGCATTTACAACATTTACACAAATGAGTCAACTCATTTTTGCCAAGGATGCTAGAAACACACAATGGGAAAAGGACAGTCTCTGTAATAAATGGTGCTAGGAAACCAGATAACCATATGCAGAAGAATGAAACTAACCCCTTATTTCTTACCATATACAAAAATCAAATCAAAATGACTTAAAGACTTCAATCTAAGATGTAAAACTATGAAACTAGAAGTCTACTTTTGGGATGCACTCCAGGACATTGGTCTGGGCAAAGACTATTTTTAAGACCTCAAAATCACAGGCAAAAGCAAAAGCAGATAAAGGGGATTACATTAAGCTAAAAAGCTTCTGTCTAGCAAACAAGACCATCAACAAACTGAAGATACAGGCCATGGAGTTGAAGAATGTATTTGCAAACTGTCAATCTGACGAGGAATTAATAACCAGAATAGATGAGATGCTTAAACAATCCAATAGGAAAAAAAAATCTGATTAAGAACTGGGCAAAAGACTAAATAGACATTTCTCACCAGGAAACATGCAAATAGCAAATAGGTGTATGAAAAAGGCTTAACTTGACTGATCGTTAGAAAAATGCAGATCAAAACAATGAGGTATTCTCTAACCCTAGTAAAATGACTTTTTTCAAAAAGAAAAAATAAGAGATGCTTCTGAGGATGTAAAGAAAGAAGGATGCTCATTTACAGTTGGTGGGAGTACAAACTAGTACAGCCACTTACAGTTCTTACCAAAATTCTGCCTTTTTTGTTTGTGTTTTGAATAAACACTTTATGGATTCCTCAAAGCCTCTGGCTAATTTTTCAAGTTCTAAAAATGTTGATTCTGATTATTTTTGCCAGTTTTTAAAATTGCCTTTATGGAGGAGGTAATTTGCTGATGACCTCACTCCATCATTTTCACTGATACCATTCCTTTATCTTTTGTATTAGAGTAGAATTTAACATCACCTGAAATGAAGATATTTTCATCAGCACTTGATAATAAGTGCCCGTTATAAGATAAAAATAAGATTTCTTTTACATTATTTAAATCCAAGTTAGGATCAAGAACCAGCAATTTCACTGCTGACTATGTATCTGAAAGAAAGGGAATCAATACATCAGAGAAGTATCTGTGCTCTCATGTTTATTAGAGTACTATGTGCAATAGTCAAGATATGGAATCGATCTAATCGCCCATAAAAAGATGAAAGAATGAAGTCAATGTGATATATATACTCAATAAAATATTGTTTAGCCTTAAAAAAGAATAAAATCCCGCCATTTTCAGCAACATGGACAGAAATGGAGGTCATTACGTTAGGTGAAATCAGCCAGACACAGAGAGACAATGTCCTATGTTTGCCGTCATAAAAGGGAGCTAAAAAGGTGGATCTCATGAAGCTGGAGAGTAGATTGGTGGTTTACCAGAGGCAGGGAAAGATGGAGGGTGAAGAGTAACAAAGAGAGGTTGATTAGTGGGTTCAAATACTTAGTTTGTTAGAAGAAATAAGATCTACTCTTTAAGAGATTAGGAGAGTGACTACCATTTACTCTAAATGTACTTCTATTGTGTATCAATAGAAACAAATTAAAAAATAAGTAAAAAAAAAGCGCAAAAATACACAGAAATGATAGAGAAATAAACAATTTGACAATAATAGTTGGAGATTTCAGTACCTCACTCTCAACTGTAGATGGAATAACTAAGTAGAAGATTACAAGGATCAAACTTAAAAACAAATTAGAACTAAAGGACACCTATGGAATAACCATACCTGGAACATTCTTAGACTATCCATTGGCTTATGAAACAAGGCACAATAAATATAAATAGCTGAGATCATACAATGTATGTTCTTTGGCCCAAATGGGATGAAATTTGACATCAATTACAGAAGAAAATTTGGAAAATCCCAAATATGTGAAAATTAATAAACTCCCTACATAACAAATGAATCGAAGAATAAGTTAAATAAAAATGAGAAAATATTGTGAGATTAAAAAAATAGAACAAGGCATACCGAAACTTAGGATATAAAGATAAAATAGTACTATATTATAAAACATACAGCTGCCAATATCCATATTTTTAAAAATCCGAATCAATAATATGACTATCTTAAGAAACTAGAAAAAGAAGAATAAATTCTAGCCAAAAAAGGAGAAGGAGATAATAAAAATTAGAATGGAAATAAATAAAATAAAGATTAGAAAGGTTATGGAGAAAACCAGTGAAATAAAAGATACATAATTCTTTAAGAAGGTCAACAAATAATGACAAAACTTTAGATAGATGAAATAGGAAAACAAAGAACAAAGACTCAAATTACTAAAATCAGAATGAAGAGGAATAACAGCACTAACAAATTTTCAGGTACTGAAAAATACTATAGGTCCACAAATTATATAACCTAGATGAAATTAACTTCTCAAAGACGTAATCTAATTTAAATGACTCAAGAAGAAACACAAAATCTAAATAAACCAATAACAAGTAAAGAAATTGTATTTGTAATAAAATCATTTTCACAATGAGTAGTCCAAGCCCAGATGGCTTCATTGGTGAGTTCTACCAAATGTTTATGAAACGGTAATATCAATCCTTCACAAACTATTCAAAAATAAAATTAAATCAAAAGGTAGAGCAAGTACTTCCCAACTTATTCTGAGAGGCCAAAATTACCTTACTACCAAAACCAAACAAAGCCATCACAGGAAAATAAACTACACACTAAAATACCTTATGAATATACATGCAAGATTTCTAAACAAAATATTAGCAAACTATATCCAGCAATATATAGAAAAGAACTGATTATTTTCTATGACCAAGGATCTGCCCCAGGAATACAAGCCTGTTTTGACATTCAAAAATAAGTCAAGGTAAAATACCATCTCGATACAATAAAGGACCAAAAAAATACATGATAGATACAGTAAAAGCATTTGACAAAATCACAAACTATTTAAAACAAAAAAGTAAAAAAAAAAAAAAAAAAAAGACTCAGGAAGCTAGTTGTAGAAGGAAACTAGCTCAACCAAATAAATGGTATTTACAAAAGCCCCAAGCCAACATTATACTTAATTGTGAAGACTGAATGATTTACCCCTAAGTTCAGGACAGATGGATATTCTCACAGTGTCTGCGCGATATTGTACTAAAAGATCTGGCCTGGACAATTTGGCGAGAAAAAGAAATAAAAGTCATCAGATTGGAAAAGAAGAAATACAGCTATCTCTATTAGCAGATGACATAACCTTGGACATGGAAGATTCTAATGAATCTACATAAAAACCTCTTAAATCTAAGAAATGAAATCAGTAAGACCGCCAGATATGAGATGACTACCCCAAAAGCAGCTGTATTTCTATACACTTTCAATGAAAAATTCAAAACCTAAGAAAACAACTCCATTTAAAATAACATCTAAAATTTAAGAAAGAACTTAGAAAGAAAGATAAGAAAGAAAGCAAAGAAAGAAAGTTAACAGAAAGAAAGAAAGAAAGAAAGAGAAAGAAAAAAAAGGGACGGAGGGAGGGAAAGAAAGACAGAAAGAGAGAGAGAAAGAAAGAAAGAGAGAGAGAGAGAGGGAGGGAAAGAAAGAAAGAGAGAGAAAGAGAAAGAAAGAAGGTGGGAGGGAGGAAAAGAGAGAGGGAGGGAGGGAGAAAGAGAAAAGAAAGAAAGAAAGAGGGACGGAGAGAGGGAAAGAAAGACAGAAAGAGAGAGAGAAAGAAAGGAAGGAAGGAAGGAGGGAAGGAGGGGAGGAAAGAAGAAAGGGTGAGTCAGACAAGGAGGTGTGAGTTAGCTTTGTAAATATCCATAATCCATTTTTAACTCTAACTAAGAAATCACTTTGCCCAAGGCCTTGGGAGTCCACTCCTTGTACCAGTATGCCTTGGATGTCGGACACGAAATTTTGGAGCTTTAAGTTTTAATGACTGCCTTGCTGGAATTCGAACTTGCTTAGGACCTGTATCCTCTTTCTTTTGGTCAATTTCTCCCTTTTTGAACAGGAATGCTTACCCAATTCCTATACCTCCATTGTATCTTGGAAGTAAATAATCTGTCTTTTATTTTGCAGGATTATAGATGGAAGGGACTTGCCTTGTCTCAGATAGGACTTTGGACTTTTGAGTCAATGCTGGAATCAGTTAAGAATTTAGGGGACTGTTGGGAAGTCATGATACCGTTTTGAAATGTCGAAAGGGCATGAGATTTGCGAAGGGCCAGAGCAGAATGATATACTTTGGATATTTATCCTCCCCCAAATATCATGTTGAATTGTAATCCCCAATGCTGGGGTGAGGTCTTGTAGGAGATGTTTGGATCACGGAGGCATATCTCTCACGACTTGGTGCTGACTCCATGATAGTGAGCTCTCACGGGATCTAGTCCTTTAAAAGTGTGTGTGAAACCCCGTCTCTACTAAAAATACAAAAATTAGCCGGGCGCGGTGGCGGGCGCCTGTAGTCCCAGCCACACAAGAGGCTGAGGCAGGAGAATGGCGTGAACCCGGGAGGCGGAGCTTGCAGTGAGTGGAGATTGCGCCACCGCACTCCAGCCTGGGCGACAGAGCAAGACTCCGTCTCAAAAAAAAAAAAAAAAAAAGTGTGTGGCACATCCTCTGCTCACTCTCTTTCTTGCTCCTGCTTTTACTATGTAACGTGCCAGTTCTTCCTTTACCTTCTGCCATGATTGGAAGCTTCCTGAGGCCTTCCCAGAAGCAGATGCCAGTATGCTGCCTGTACAACCTGCAGAACTGAGTCAATACAACCTCCTTTCCTATAAACTACCCATTCTGATGTTTCTTTATAGCATGCAAGAATGGCCTAATACACAGTTTAATGAGGATGCTGTACTTTGCAAATATATTTGTCTCACCCCAAATCACCTGATGTGTTTTGATCAGACAGCTCTTCTAACTAATATTAGAGGATATAATTTATATAAATTAATATATTTTTGTGATTTTTATTGTGTAAAACTATTAATAATATGTAGTTTGCTATAATTATAAAATATAAGCTAAGTTTTTGAAAATTTATCCACAATTTTGACAGCAAAATAAACACAACTATGTTGGTAGCAACATCATTAAAATTTAATCTATTTTTTAAAAATGGTAATATGTGCATTGAGAAGAAAAGTAAAAGACTTTTTACTAAGAGAATACAAAGTAAAAATCAAATTTATTTTACCTTTCTCCTCCAGCCAATCAAGGAATCAACCGATATAAACAACTCTGTGTTTGTAGGTTTGAATATGTATTATATGCACTTATAAATTCTTCCAGAGAAACTCTATATATGTAACAGAAGGTTTTTACACAAATGTTTGCACTTAGCACACATTGTTCTGAAATTTGCTTCTCCTCACCTCCCACACCCCAATGAGTTGAATGCTACATATTAGAAAACCTTACATTTTTATATAGCACTATAGTATAATGTTATTTCGTTATTTTAAATTATACATAAATTATAATTTTCATTGAATGAATATTATAGAGCTAATTTAATGTAAATTACTTTTAATTTTCTCATTTAATGTTGTCATTTAGAGCAAAATTCTGGTAATACTATTTTAATAGTGTTTTGAAAATGTGCTTCCCAAACAGGTATTAACATAATGTCTTGCTATTTCGTTGAAAATGTCTCTAAATAACTTTCATTGTTATTGTCTCTAAAAAGTTGCAGTTATTGTCTCTAAATAACTGCATTGAAAATGTCTCCAAATTACTTGAAATTCTGTATATTGTGCTTTCCTTATTTTGAAATGTTTAAAAATAAATTGCTCTTTATTTACTTGCATAAATATATTAGATTTTTCTAAATACTGTATTTATATTTTACCTACTTTCACTGAAATATGTAAACACTCTCAAAGAAGTGTCTGGGAATTTTTATTTGCTGATTTATTTATTATTTTTATGTTCTCCTACTTTCTTCTCTTCTTGATTTTGAAATCCCTGAATTCCCTTAATTAAACTCATTTATTTCCTATAATTAGAACTTCCTTTCTCATCAAAACATATTCCTCAATTTTGCCTTAAAAAGTTATGCACAAAATGAGTTTCCTTGAAAATCAAAAAGCCTCAAACAGTAAAACAAATACAAATAAGCATACTGTTCACCATTTATAGTTCTGATGGAAGGGAAAAGGTCAGAGGAAATGGAAAACATGAAACCAGCACACTTCCAGGCTAAAATGTGTATAATGGTTGTGTCAGGTCTCTTATTCCATTTATAAGTGGAAAGTATGTTTCAGTTCCACACAATACTGACTAGAAGCTTCAAAGTACAGATGTGCTCAGGAAGAAATACACGCTTGTTACTTTTAAATCACTTGTGTATATTCTAATGTTCTTTGTCCTCAGAGTCTCCAACTCAGATTAATATTTTATTACAGCAGTTACTGTTTTTAAAATGGATAGCCTGACTTAATCTCAATTTGTTAACAGTGATTTAAATGAAATATCATTGAATAATTAATATTAAGTATTCACAGTATGTAAAAGACTAGCTAGCTAAGTTAACTTTAGTTAATAAAAACAAAGTGATTTAAGTCAATGCACCTGATTAGTTATATTTCTTGAATGAACTTTACTTAATAAAAATGAAGTGATTTAAGTCAATGTACATGATGAGTTACATGTCTTGAATGCCTTTATACTTGTATTTGTTGATTTGTTGGAAAGAAACCTGAACATTTACTAAGGTTTCACTATATGGCTAAAGCATTGTATACTTTTCAACCACAGTGCACTCTTTTTATTGTTATTAAAGAAGAAAACTCAATTTAACTAAAAATGGAGACTTGCCTGTTAGATGATTGTTTTTAAGAATAATTGTGTTTTGTTTTTACATGCAGATGCTAATTTTAAATACTTATTGAATTAAAAAGAAGAAAAAGTATGCAAAATTGTAAAAATTTTAGCCAGTATTTTTACTGCTTAAATAGTGTAAATCATTTTTAAAAGTCACTAATTTGCCTATTAGGATTAATCAATGGATGTTACATAGCATCTTTCTGTCTCTATTAAGAAAATTTTTGACATAAACAAAGCACTTAATATTTGAAATTAAGATATTTCAATTAAAATCAAATAATAACATGTGACTGTGCCAAAGAAAATATTTTTGTTTGTTTATATTGTGTTAAGATATACTGTCCAAATGCATGGTACAGTATTGTTAACTATAGGCACGATATTATGCAGTAGATCTCTAGGTCTTATTTATCTTGCATAATTGAAAGTTTGTACACATTGAGTAGCAACCTCTCATTTCCTTTCTCCGCAGTCCTTGATAACCACTATTCTACTCTGTTTCTGAGTTTGACGATTTTAGATATTTCGTATAAATGGAGTCATGCAGCATTTGTCCTTCTGTGCCTGGCTTATTTCACTTAGTATATTGTCCTTCAGTTTAATCCATTTTGTCACCTATAACAGGATTTATTTCTTTTGTAAGTCTGTATAATATTCTATTGCATGTGCAGACACATTTTCTTTATCAATTTATCTATTGATGGAGATTTAGGTTGTTTTTATATCTTGGCTCTTCTCAATAATGCTACAGTGAACACGGGAGTGCAGATATTTATTATTATTTGAGATGGAGTTTCGCTCTTGTTTCCCAGGTTGGAGTGCAATGGTGTGATCTCAGCTCACTGCAACCTCTGCCTCCCAGGTTCAAGTGATTCTCCTGCCTCAGCCTCCCTAGCAGTTGGGATTACAGGTGTGCACCACCATGCCCAGATAATTTTTTGTAGCTTTAGTAGAGACTGGATTTCACTATGTTGGCCAGGCTAGTCTCGAACTCCTGACCTCAGGTGATCCACCCACCTCATCCTCCCAAAGTGCTGGGATTACAGGCATAGGCCACCGTGCCTAGCTTATGGGTCCATTATTAGCAGTTGCTTTATATTTCTATTTTTCAGTCAAATAAGGACGTACTATTCGACAAGCATTGTTTATATATGTAAATATATGTGTAAACTAAAATTCTAAGCAATTTTTACACACATGCATACACACACAAACACACACACACATAAACACTGAGAATGTACTATCCACCAGGAATGGTCCTAATTAACATACCAAAGATATATAAAAATTAAGTTGATCTTCACAACAATCAAATGGGTGGGTACCATTATTATCCTATTATATGGATAAGTAAAGAAACTGGACTCAGAGAGATAACTTGCTCAAGTTAGCACAGCTATTGAAAGAGAGTGCCTGATTTCCAACCCAGTTAGGCTTATTCCTCATCTTAGGTACTATACAGGTAAGTTTTGTGTACAAATATTGGCATTGTTTTAAATGGCAAATAATTAGCAAATTGATCTGAAATTAGCCAAATGGTTTGAAAATTAATACAGGATAGGTATCCTTAATCTGAAATGCTAAGGAACAGAAGTGTTTTGGATTTTAGGGTTTTTTGGATTTTGAAATATTTGCATTATTCTGTTTGAGCATCCCAAATCTGAAAATTCAAAATCTGAAATACTACAAGCATTTTGCTCAGCATTTTGTTTGCGCATCATGTCAATATTCAAAAGTTTTAAGTTGAGCATTCAGAATTACAAATTTTCAAATCTAGGATGTTCAACCTATATCTCAATAAGATATATTCACATTTTACAATATTTGCTGGCTACAAATACAATACAAAACATTATGTTCAATCCAAAGCATTATGTATTGAAAAATATTTAATATTCTAGAGAGTATTAAAAATAATGTTATAACAATTAGTAAAAAAATAACACTATATATGAATGCTGAATGAGTCTAAAATACCAATGATAACACAAAATATTTGAATTGGTTAACTCCCACTAAAACTGTGGTTGTGGTTGGGCGCAGTGGCTCATGCTTGTAATCCTAGCACTTTGGGAGGCTGAACTGGCTGGATCACCTGAGGTCAAGAGTTCACGACCATCCTGGTCAACATGGCAAAACCCTGTCTCTACTAAAAATATAAAAAGTAGCCAGGCATGGTGGCGTGCACCTGTATTCCCACCCACTCAGGAGGCTGAGGCGGGAGGATCACTTGAACCTGGGAGGTGGAGGTTGCGGTGAGCCGAGACAACACCACTGCATTCCAGCCTAGGCAACAAGGCAAGACTCCATCTTTAAGAAAAACAACAACAACAAAACTGTGGGTGATTTATTTCTTTGCTTTTGTTTTGGATAGGGCACACTAGAAATACTGAGGTGGGTAGAGAAAAGAGAAACTTTTTCACAGCATTTTTTCTTGGGAAGACAGCTCAGAATAGGGAACTCTGAGCAACACATATATAAAACCTTAGACTTGATCTGGAGTAAAATTTTTGTCATTCTCTTCACCATTTCACCTGTCATCCACCTAATATTGCTCTAGAAGGAGTATGTAATGAATGATTGAACTTTCCTTTGCATATTTATACCCACCATTGTTTCTAAGAAATAAAGCCACATTGCAGCAACTAACTAAGTAAAGAGAATGAATGAAAGACAAGGATTTCTAGAAAAACATGTTTCCAGATCTCTGTATATAAGCTGAAGTGCCTGCCTAGGTTTCTTTGTGATTCTCTTGGTATAAATGAATTCAGAAGGTGGGAAGTCTTTGATTATCTAGTTACATAAAGATGATAGAATACTTTATAAGATTTAAATTTCTAAATGCACAGTATGTGCTTTTAAATTAATTATCCTCACATGACAGTTGGGGAAATATCCAGTAAAATTATCGGAAACCAAAAATCTTACACAGCAGTTCGAGAAATGAAATAGAAAAGTGTTGTGAAAGAGAGTAGCAAATGGAACATGTGCCAAGTGGGCAAATGAGTGTCTAAGTCAACATATTTTATGCCAGAATTTTCTCCTCACTATGTTTCTTCTCATTCTGGTCATTGGCAGTCTGTGACAACAATACTTCCTGAAAATGTGTTGCAGCTGTAGAGTAATTCCATGGCAGATTTATTTTTCTTTGGCACCTTTTGTAATTGGCATTGAGGAAACATACAAGAATTATTCCTTATCTTTTTTATGTTGGCAAGTTTTATATTGTTTAAACGATTTTTTTAGTTGTGTAAAATATCATTTTGTAGAATATTAGAAGAAGTTTGGGCTTTCAAGTTTGTTGATTTGAGTCAGAGGTATATTGACCAGTTTTAACACAAGATAGAATTTAATTATCTTGGCTACTTAGGAAAAAATACACAAAGAGATAACACACAGACAAGCAAATATCTTCAATAGTATAATATTTAATGTGTATGTTTTCCTTAGAGCCTTAACTGAAATATACATGCTAAATTTTATACGGATATTTATCTCAATATACACAAGTTACATATGTGGATATAACATGAAGTTGAAAATCCCGAAGATAACCGTATGTGATAAGTTTAGTGTTAAGATCAGAAAATATGAATGTTCTGAACTCCACAAAAACTTGGCAAATATAATTACAAAAAAAAAAACCCGCAAAAATGTCCAAAAGTGTATTTACTAAACTTTTTAGTATTACTGTTGGTTTTATTCTTTTTATTGATATATATCATAGTTGTGTATATTTGGGGGCTACATGGGATAGTTTGGTACATGCATGTAATGTGAAATGATCAAATCAGGATTACTGGGTAATCTATTTTGCCCTTGTATTGGGAACACTATAGTTCTTTTCTAGCTATTTTGAAATATACAATAAAATATTAACAATAAATTAGAACTTACTGTTTCTGTCCAACTGTATTATTTACCATTAACTAATTATTTTTCATCCTCCCTACCCCTCTCACATTTTGATAACCACCATTCTACTCTCTACCTCAAGGAAATCCACTTTCTTTGCTCCCCCATATGAGTGAGAACATGGAATGTTTGTCTTTCTGTGCCTGGGTTATTTCTCTTAACATAATGACCTCCAGTTCTGTTTATGTTGCTGCAAATGAAAGATTTCATTTTTTTTATGGCTAAATAGTGGCCAGCAAGAATACAAAAACAGTGCTCACTATTACTATTCATCAGGGAAATGCAAATCAAAACCACAATGAGATATCAACTCATCCCAGTTAGAACGGCTATTATTAAAAAGAAGTAAATAAAAGATGTTAGCTAGGATGCAAAGAAAGGGGAACGCTCATACACTGTTATGGGAATGTAAAGTAGTGCAGCCATATGGAAGACAGTATAGAAATTCCTCAAAAACAAAACAAAACAAGCCTGTAATCCCAGAACTTTGGGAGTTGAAGGCCGGCAGATCACTTGAGGTTAGGAGTTCGAGACCAGCCTGGTCAACATGGTGAAACACTATCTCTACTAAAAATACAAAAATTAGCTTGGCGTGGTAGAGCATGACTGTAATCCCAGCTACTTGGAAAACTGAGGCAGGAGAATTGCTTGAACCTGGGAGGTGGAGGTTGCAGTGAGCCGAGATTGTGCCAATGCACTCCAGCCTGGGCGACAGAGCGAGACTGTCTCAAAAAAAGAAAAAAAAAAAAAAAAAAAAGAACTACAATGTGATCCATCAATCCCATTACTGGCTATATATCCAAAGAGGGGAAATCAGTATATTAAAGAGATATCTTCACTCTCATGTTCATTGCAGCAATATTCACAATAGTGAAGATATGGAATCAGCCTAAGTGTCTATCAACAGATAAATGGATACAGAATATCTATGTGTATATGAGTATATATATATGAAAAAATATATATGCATACTAAACTTTGTAAGAAATTTGTATAGTTTTAGGCTTACAGAAAAACTGTGAGGGTGAGAGTTTTCATGTACACCACACCCAGTTTTTATTGTTGTCAACATTATACATTAGTATGGTAACTTTTTTTTTTACAATTAATAAACAAATACAAGTAATATTTTAACAGTAGTCTACACTTTATTCAGGTTTCCTTAGCTTTAGATTTCTGTCCCAGGATCCCATCAAGAATATAATGACATTTTTCCATCATGTCTCCTTAGGCTACTGTAGGCTGTGACAATTTCTTAGAGTTCTTCTGATTTCGATAACTGATATGGTTTCACTGTGTCCCCACCCAAATCGCAACTTGAATTCTATCAGTAGAGTGGGGTGTTGCTGAAAAGATACCCAAAATATGTAAGTGACTTTGGAACTGCATAGCAGGCAGAGGCTGGAGCAGTTTGGAGGGCTCAGAAGAAGACAGGAAAATGTGGGAAAGTTTGGAACCTCCTAGAGACTTGTTGAATGGCTTTGATAAAATGCTGATAGTGATATGAACAATAAGTTCCAGGCTGAGGTGGTCTAAGATGGAGATGAAGAACTTGTAGGGAACTGGTGGAGCAAAGGTGATTCTTGTTACGTTTTAGCAAAGAGACTAGTAGCACTTTGCCCCTGCCCTAGAGATCTGTGGAACACTGGGCTTGAGATCATTTAAGGTATCTGGCAGAAGAAATTTCCAAGCAGCAAAGTATTCAAAAAGTGACTTGGGTGCTGTTAAAAGCATTTTGTTTGGAAAGGGAAACAGCGTAAAAGTTCAGAAAATTTGCAGCCTGACGATGCAGTAGAAAAGAAAAACCCATTTTTTTGTGTGGAGAAATTCAAGCCGGCTGCAGAAATTTGCATAACTAGCAAGGAGCCTAATGTTAATCCCCAAGACTATGGGGAAGATGTCTCCAGGCCATGTCAGAGACCTTCAGAGCAGCCAGAGGAGGAAAAAGCGGTTTTGTGGGCCAGGCCCAGGGTCTGCATGCTGTGTGCAGCCTAGGGACTTGGTACCTTGTGTCCCAGCTGCTTCAGACGTGGCTGCAAAGGACCAACGTAGCGCTTGGGCTGTGACTTCAGAGGGTGAAAGCCCTAAGCCTTTGCAGTTTGCACGTGGTGTTGAGCCTGTTGGGTAGGTAAACAGAAGTCAAGAATTGAGGTTTGGGAACCTCCATCTAGATTTCAGAAGATGTATGGAAATGCCTGGATGCCCAGGCAAGTTTGCTGCAGGGGTGGGGCCCTCAGGGAGAACCTCTGCTAGGGCGTTGTGGAAGGGAAATGTGGGGTTGGAGCCCCCACACAGAGTCCCTACTGGGGCACCGCCTAGTGGAGCTGTGAGAAGAGGGCCACTGTCCTCCAGACCCCAGAATGGTAGATCCACCGACGGCTTGCACCGTGCACCTGGAAAAGCCACAGACACTCAATGCCAGCCCGTGAAAGCAGCCGGGAGGGAGTCTGTACCCTGCAAAGCTGCAGAGGTGGAGCTGCCCAACACCATGACAACCCACCGGTTGCATTGGCGTAACCTGAATGTGAGAACTAAAGTCAAAGGAGATAATTTTGGAGCTTTAAAATTTGACTTCCCCACTGGATTTTGGACTTGCATGGGGCCTGTTTAACCCCTTTGTTTTGGCCAATTTCTCCTATTTATAACAGCTGTATTTACACAATACCTGTACTCCCATTGTATCTAGGAATTCCCTAGTTTGATTTTGATTTTACAGGCTCATAGGCAGAAGGGACTTGCCTTGTCTCAGATGAGACTTTGGACTGTGGACTTTTGAGTTACTGCTGGAATGAGTGAAGACTTTGAAGGACTGTTGGGAAGGCATGACTGGTTCTGAAATGTGAGCACACGAGATTTTGACGGGTCAGGGTGGAACTATACGGTTTGACTGTGTCCCCATCCAAATCACAACTTGAATTGTATCTCTCAGAATTCCCACATGTTGTGGGGGGACTCAGCTGGAGGCAATTGAATCAAGGGGGAACAGTCCTTTCCGTGCTATTCTGCTGAGAGTGAATAACTCTCACACTATCTGATGGTTTTATCAGGGGTTTTCCCTTTGCTTCCTCCTCATTTTCTCTTGCTGCTGTCATGTAAGAGGTGCCTTTTGTCTCCTGTCATGATTCTGAGGCTTCCCCAGCCATGTGGAGCTGTAAGTTCAATTAAACCTCTTTGTCTTCCTAGTCTTGGGTATGCCTTTATCAGCAGTGAGTAAGCAGACTAATGCAATGACCTGCGAGTTTTGAGGGGGTACTCATCAGGTTCTTTGCAGAATGCTCAGTCAGGTTTTTTCTAATGCTTTTCTCATCGTAAGACATAGGTTACTGGTTTTTAAAAGGAAGACCACAAGGTAAAGTGCAATTCTCATCACATGACATTAAAAGTAGATACTATAAGCATAATCTACCACTGATTTTATTGTCTATGTTTAAACTGTACAACATGTCTTGATATACTTATGCGTAGTGAATAATCAGCATAATCAAGCAAATTAATGTATCTATCACCTTACATGGTTTTTGCGTGTGAGGTAAGAGCACCTAAAATGTATTACTGTTGATGTTAATCTTGATCACATGGCTGATAGGGTTTGTTATTTTCCTTGACCATAAACTTACTTTTTTCCCCCTTTCTACACTGTAATCTTTGGGAGGAAGTCACTGCACAGCCTACATTTAAAGAATGAAGGCTTATTTTCTACCTCCTTGAGGACAGAGTGTAATGTAGATACTCATCTATGTTACTTTTACTCTTTATGTGAATTACTTTGAATTTTCCTGCATCAGAGGTTTGTCTCTTCTCCCCTATTTGCTTATTCATTTATTTATATTGCAACATATTTGTATGGACTCACAAATATATTTTTTAAGCTGGGGTTTATATTCAATATTTAACACTATTTTGTTTTTCAAGTTGTTCTAGCTTTGACCATTGGAAGCTATTTTAGTTGGCTCCTGTGTGTTTTGTATGTCTTTAACACCTTCTATCATTGTGAGTATTTTTGTTTGTTTGTTTTGTTTTGTTGCACTTGCTTGCCTTCTGCCCCTACAAGGTATTCCAAGCACATCTCCTATATTTCTTGACTCACTCCTAGAACCAGCCATTTCTCAAAGATTCATGGTTCCTTTTATCTGAGAATAATATTAGGAACCAAGATCTAAGTGCTAAGTAGGCATATTGCTACTTCAGTGTTGATGCTTCCGGACTATCTCAACTGACAGAGAAAAAAAAAATGTGTGTGTGTATTAACCCAGGTATATACACATATTTATAAATATATCCATATTTCTATATCCACAAATATCTATATTAAGCAAAATGTAAGTTCATACTAGCGTATTGAAGTCTACTGTAATAACACGTGGATAATTCTAACCATATCTCCTTGGTCACTGCAATCTCTCATTCCAACAGTAAGAAAACTGCCTGTCAGCCACTGTCAGCCAATCATTTATATACTTGTTAAAATCCATTATGTTTGTATAGTGGTATGAGGATTGTTAATCCATACCCCTGTGTAAACGACTTTTTCAACTAGAATATAGTGCTTATGTCCAGTTTCTTTTGCCTTTACTATTACAGACTCATCTCCATTTATTTTCAAAGTTACTTATGTCACCACTGTTATCGTCCACTGCCTTCAGATAAGATATTTCATACATTTGTAATACAGTTAGATATTTTTTGTCTCAGCCTGAATTCCATCTTGGAGTCCCCTGACCTCCTAAATGACTTTTTAAAAATCTGTGTAAGGTTAGGTTTACTTTTTGTTTTGTAAAGTTCTGTGGATTACAACAGGCTCATAGTGTATGTACTCAATATTTCAGACTGTGTCTTTCTTTCATATACGATGCTCGTTTTGCTGGATAAAAAATTCTTGCCTGATAATTGCTTTGTTTGACAAGGCTAAAGATAGGGCCTCAATCCCTTCTAGCCTATAGGGTGTCTGCTGAGAAATCTGCTGTTAACCTGATAAGTTTTCCTTGATAGGTTACCTGGTGCTTCTGTCTCACAGCTCTTAAGATTCTTTCCTTTGTCTTAACTTTGGATAAGCTAATGACAATGTGCTAGGCGAAGATTTTTTTTTATGACGAATTTCCTGGGTGTTCTCGTATTTGGATATCTAGGTCTCCAGAAAGGCTGGGGAAGTTTTCCTTGATTATATCCCAAAATATGTTTTCCAAGCTTTTAGAATTCTCTTCTTCTTCAGGTACACTGATTATTCCTAGATTTGGTCATTTAACATAATCTCAGACTTCTTGATGGCTTTGTTCTTATTTTCTTATTATTTTTTCTTTTTCTTTGTTGGATTGGGTTAATGTGAAGACCTTGTCTTTCAGCTCTGAATTTCTTTCTTCTACTTTTTCGATTATATTGCTGAGACTTTCCAGAACATTTCACATTTCTAAAAGTATGCCCAAAGTTTCCTGAATTTTTAATTGTTTTTTAAGCTATCTATTTCTTTGAACATTTCTCCCTTCACTCCTTGTGTTATTTTTTGGATTTCCTTGCATTGGGCTTTGCCTTTCTTGGTCCCTCCCTAATTAGCTTAATAACTAATGTCCTGAATTCTTTTCCAGGTAAATCAGGGTCTTCTTCTTGGTTTGGATCCTTTGCTGGTGAACTAGTGTGATTTCTGGGGGGTCTTGAAGAGCCTTGTTTGGTCATATTACCAGGGTTGGTTTTCTGGTTCCTCCTTATTTGGGTAGGCTCTGGCAGAGGGAAGTCTAGGGCTGAAGGCTGTTGTTCAGATTCTTTTGTCCCATGGTGTGTTCCCTTGATGTAGTGCTCTCTCCCTTTTCCTATGGATGTGGCTTCCTGTGAGCTGAACTGCAGTGACTGTTGTCTTACTTCTGTGTCTAGCTACTCATCAAGTCTACCTGGTTCTAGGCTCGTACTGGGGGTCATCTGCACAGAGTCCTCTGATGTGAACCATCTATGGGTCTCTCAGCCTGTTCTGGTGGAGACGGCAGTGGGTGGGTGGGTGGGGAAGCCGGTGCAACAGACTCCATGAGGGTCCTTAGCTTTGGTGGTTTAATGCTCTATTTTTGCGCTGGTTGGTTTCCTGCCAGGAGGTGGCGCTTTCTAGAGAGCATTAACTGTGGTAGTATGGGGAGAAACTGGCGGTGGGTGGGGCGCCAGTGCTCCCAAGATTTTATGCCTTTTGTCTTCTGCTACCAGGGTGGGTAGGGAAAGACCATCAGGTGGGGGTGGGGCTACGCATGTCTGAGCTAAGACTCTCCTTGGGCAGGTCTTGCTAGGGCTGCTGTGGGGGCTGCGGGCAAGATTCCCAGGTCACTGGAGTGGTGTAGCTAGGAGCATTATGGCTGCCTCTGCTGAGTCATGCAGGTTGTCAGGAAAGTGGGGGAAGCCAACAGTCACAGGCCTCATCCAGCTCCCAGGCAAACCCAAGGGCCAGTCTCACTCCTACTGTGCCCTGCACAACAGCCCCCAGTCCATTTCAAGGCAGAGAGAGACATGGGCTTGAAAACCTGCCCCAGGCTACCTGCCTCCCTGCTGCTAAATGAAAGGGCTTGTTTCTTCCCCCAACTGTGGAGTCTGCGCATAGGATTTGCACCTTCCTCAGAGTTCCAGCCAGGAGGCTTCTCACCCGGTTCACATTGTGACAAAGTTCAGCCAGAGATTTCCTTCTCCCTGTGTAGTTTTACCCCCTGCTCCTCTCCAGTTGGATCTCTGTGTTGCCAGGTAGGAATGGCCTGCTAGGGGACCCAGTGAGCTCCCAGAGCCTTCCTGTTGGTTTTTTTTACCCCTGTACTTCGCCCAGCTCTCCAAATTGACTCAGCTCCAGGTAAAGTCGGAAACTTCTCCCGCAAACAGACCTTCAGCTTCTCCAGTGGGAGTGTGTGTTAGAGAGAGGAGGGTCTCCCTTTCCCACTTCTGCATCTGGGACACTCTCAGTTTTGGGGATGTCTCCCGGGTCCTGCAGGAGCAGTCTGCTTCCTTCAGAGGGGCTGTGGATCCCCGTGGGATTGCTGGTTTGTTCTTGCAGTCCATCTGAAGCTAAAATTGACAATGTTAGGGAACTTCTTCTCATGGCCATACAGGCTTGGTTCCACAAACAGGATAACAGAAAATAAAATAACAATAAAATAAAACTGGCCATATTTTCTACAGTTTCTCCTTTCAAGTGCAGTGATTAAATACGCCTTCTAATATAGATCATGATTAATTGAAGGTCAAAATTCTGTGTATTTTGTAAATACACAAATATTTTGTAAATAGTAAAATAATTTAGCCACTTCACTCTTGTAAAGGTGCCAATAATTAAGTTCTAACTAAAAAATATATTTTTCAATGTATAATAATTATAACAATTATAAAAACATAAGTAAACATGTTTATTAATACATATTCACTTATTCACAAATAGCCACACCTAGAGTTCATTTGACAAAGATACAGTCATGCATCACTTAATGACAGGAATGCATTCTGAGAAATGCATTGTTAGAAAACTTTGTAGCTGTGTAAACATCATACAGCATGCTTACACAAACCTAAGTGGTGTAGCCCACTACACAGCTAGGCTATATGCTACAGCCATTGCTCCTGGGCTACAAACCTGTATAATACATTACTGCACTGAAATACTAGGGGCTGGACATGGTGACCCAAGTATGTAGTCCTAGCTACTTGGGAGGCTGAGACTGGAGGATTGTTTGAGCCCAGGAGTTCAAGGACACAGTAAGCTATGAACCTGCCACTGCACTCAAGCCCTGGACAGCAGGCCAAGACCCTGTCTCCAAAGGAAAAAAGAAAAAATTAAAGTGTCTTTTAGGATAGCATATTCTGGTGTCCTACAGTCATACTTTGGGGTGATGTGTTCTGAACCAACAATACCTTGCAATAATTTAGTTAATGGAATTCTTTTAAAAATATAATCCCAGGTGATGCCAGTTTATTGAAAACCCTCCAGTGGGTCACTATTTGCCTTAGGGCAACAGCTAATGTTCTTGAAATGCCGCATAGGGTAATATATAATCTGCCTTCTTGCCTCTCTTTTATTTCTCTGACTTCTTATACTACTCGCTCCTGTGTTATACTAATCCACCATCCTGTCCTGCTTGCTTTCCTCAAGCATGCCAGTCTCACTCTTACCTCAGAACTTTTGCACTGACTGTTCCCTCAAGTGGAAAACTCTGTCCACAAACACCTGCAGTGCCTGCTCCCACACAGCTTTTAAGAATTTCCTCAGATGCCACCTCAGTGCAGGCAATCGTAAGAATCAATTTAAACTGCATCCCACCTCCCCCTCCACCAACTCTTTACTTCCTCTGTACTCCTTCTTCTTCCACACCTCCTATAACCATCTAAGCTATTATGTAATTTCCTTACTGATTATTATGTCATTTCTGTTGTCTAGTGTCTTTCTTCCCTGGCTGGAAAACAAGCTCCCCAAGGAGGATTTTTTTTTTTTTTCTCTTCTGCTCAGGGATGTATCCCAAGCACTTAAAAATAATTGGAAAGTATCTTGTATACAGTAGACATTCTATTAATATGTGTCGAATAAATAAGTGTTGGTATTATACTTGCAATATCATGGAGATTGTGTGATAGTAGCAAAAAAGATCTAAGAGATATTGAATCCTACTTTACTGTCCCCCAGCCTCTACCTAGAAGGCTGATAAAACCTGTCACACAATACATACATTTCCAGCTCTACTGCCATTAATGGATATATTAATAATATTAAAGGTTTTACAGAAAGATGGGAGAGAGGAATACTTTACAACACACTAAAACACTTCCTATAAATCCCCATAAACATTTTTGTCTTTCCCAAGTATGGATTCTTTCTTTTTTAAAAACTGTATCAGTTTATTTAATTATGTTGCTGGTAAGAAACTTAAAACACCAGTTTGTGAGCATAAACTCCGTTCGTTAAGGCAGACACAGATTGCAGATTGTATTAGTCTTGATTTTGATAAAATCTGGGAATCCACAGTTCTCTGATCAATCTTGTGCTTCTCTGTAACCTTATATTTCTGTTTCTTTTGTGCCAAATAGCTTCCTGATCGCTGAGCTTCTGCAGCTTCTTCTTGAAATAAGCATCAATAGGTATTTAGGGATTTTTCACATTGCTGATATCATTTTTTGTGGAGGTGGTGATGACAAATTCTGGTGTGTTCTGTGTAGACAAACTCAACTGAGGACCAGAGGTCCAGTCACAGTTAGTAAGACACTGCTCAATTGCTTCAGAAAACCATAATCTGTCGTACCAGTGGTGATGATTAGAAAGGTCCAGAGAGAAATGCTAGCTTGCATTTCAAGCACTTGCTTGAAAGATGTGTATTTTTCAAGGCACATCTTCAGTGGAATAATATCTAATAATTTTGTGAAGTTTAATCACCTGGGTTATACTATTCTTGTCATGCCCAACTGGTTTTGTGAAAGTAGCAAGAACCTTTTTCTCTTTTTCTTTTCAATTATGGATTTAGCAGCTGAGTACTTCCTCTTGTACATGCCCTTTCTGGAATATACAGCAGACTGGGAATATCTGTCAATTTCACGACAATGACAGAATTTTGGCTGCAGTAGGGATCCCTTCAGCCTTGAGATTATCCTTTTTAACCTTGGCACTGGGATCAGCCTTCTTGGGTTTAGATTTCTTCTCTTTAGTATCTGGCTTCTCAGCTTTTCCACCCGCCATCTTGCAAGATGGGAAAGACCCCAAGTCATCACTGCTTATGGCAGCTACTACATGTATGCTTTCTCCCAGACCTTTCTAGTCATCGTTTCATTCCTCTTCTTCACTCTGATTTTGGGGCCAGCTGACCTTTTTTCAACCTGCTATGATTAAATCTCACCTAACCTTCCCCCAATTGTGTATATGCCTTGCATCAAATTTAGCAGTACAAAAAGTCTTCGTAGGAATCCTCTCTCCTTAGCTGTGACCGTTAAGGTTAGCAATGTAGACAGTGGTATTATCTTGTTTTATATGAGCACAACTTTTTCTCCACAGAGTCTTCAGTAATTAAAGGATGCTACTTAGTCTTCTTGGAAGCAAGAAGATAATGAATTATCCTATAAAATAAGCATTTTCTTCTGTCTAATATAAAGGGAGCCTCACCAATATTTTTGTCCTCCCACCAAGAGACAAGAGAGTTAAACTAGGATGATACAAGAGAAGCAAGTCAAATTGAATCTAACAGAATTACAGAAATGGATTGTATCCAGAACCCTAAGAAAAAAAGTAATAAAAGGAGATTTAAACTGAAAACAAAATAAGGGAATAGACGAAGAAGTAAAAATCCAGAGAGATTCAGAGGAAATGAATCAGAAATAAAAGTCACAGAGATAGCAACAACCAACAGAGAGATAAATAATCAGTTAAGTATAAAAATAATTATTCAATAATCAGTAGTCCACAAAGTCAAAGAGGCAAATTTAACTGTTTCTCTGTCCATTGTTGAAAAATGCAAAATACTGTGTTTTTGTCCTATTTTGGGTTTTTACTTCTGGCAGATAAGTCAAACCTGCACATTCTCTATGCTGTTCTTTCAGTGTGAGTTCAGGTGTGTAAGTCATCAGAAGGGTACCTCATACCCAGCATTAGCCTTGTTGATTCCCTGCATTCCCGGAGACTTAACTACTGAAGCCCACTGAGCAGAGTCAGTATCTTTGAAATTACACTGGAGGAATTATCAGTATGCAAGGAGGCCGTCCTCATTGATCTCAAAGTTCAATGTATAAAATTGGGTCTTCATACTTGACTGTTGTAAAGATTTGTACTATGTAAATATATGCATAAATATGTAGTCTTCACTTGTTAATAGCAAATTTATATCACATTCACACTCCCTCCCCATGTATATCTAAAGTTGGTTCTCTAGATTACCCAGACCAATGAAATTAAAACCATGGATGACCAAGAAAAAAGTGAGTGAGAAACCTTCTCAGCTGTCATTCTGATTTCATCTTCTTTTATATCTTTCATAAATGAAGTTCAAAATGAGATTTCATTGAGGGTAAAAAAAAAAAAGGTTTTCATCATTTGAAAGCACTGTCTAGCATCTCCAAAGAAGCAATTAAAATATAACACAGGAAATATATTAGTATTTATGATAAATTATCTGTGACCATTTCCTTGCTTTCAGTGAGTGAGACAGCATTCTTCGTTTTCTTTAGAAACTATGATTACTGGTTCATATGCTATTCTATTTTTTTCTTTACTCCTTTTTTCTCTTGTTCCTTTTTGTCATCAAAAATTTGCAATAACATAAATAACACTGAGAAATTATGTAATAGTACCAAGAAATGTTAAGCTAAAAGGTGTGTGTTTTAATAAAGATGGCAGCTCTTATACAACTAATTGCATAAAATCATGTTTAATTCTAAACTAAAATCATAACTCTAAATAAAAAAAGAGAAGAGACACACTGCTCTTAGGAAAGATGCTGTCAAGAATTGATAATTGATATGGGAACTTTGGGATGCTTAGAAATTATTAATGTAAAAATAAAGGGTTTTCCAAAGAAGAAAAATGAAGTGATATTGCTAGAGTTGGATGTCCCTGTCAGTCATGTAATGGCATTGTGCTCTCTCTGCCTGCCTATTATCCATTGCACTAAAATGTGTAAACAGTTGTGGAGGTTTTTGCACCTACACAGTTTATTTTCCAGGAATATATAAAGGGAACCCCAGTACCTTACCCCTTTACCAAATTCCTGGTAATGAATTTAGAAAGCTGTGAGTTTAGAGTAGAAAAAATGAGAGGTAGACTTAGTGGTAAAACTGGAGAAGAATGAAGGTGGGGCAATGCAGAAATGTGTTTAGCATGTTAAGAACTTTGGTTTTCTTTCTATGAGCATTCAGCAGTTTATTCTACAACTGTGTATGCCTGAATGCTATAACCATTGTTCTAAGCATATATATCTGCAAAGAGAATAAGTAAATTATGCTGCATGTTAAAAGGTGAAAAGCACAATGTAAACATCGATAAGGACAAAGATGACTAAGAGTGAGGGCAGCAGAGAGCAATAGCATAATCTATTTTGCCTTGTAATGATATATTTCTCTTTGCAAGATGGAGAATAAAGTGGATGATAGACTTTTGCAAAATTTTCAAGGCAGAGGTAGGGGCTTGGTCTGAGTTAGTGGTGGTGGAGATGAGAAGTGAATGTATTTGAGAGACATAAAGTTGGTAAATTTGGCAGGACTTCATAATGCATTCGATATGAAGGATGAAGTAAGAGAGGATCATCAAAGGTGGTTCTCTGGTGCAGAATTGATCAATGTTATTTTCATGCTTGAGATAAAGAACACTGGAGAAGGCTAGGTAGTTCCTTTTTTCAGCTAGAAGTGATCAGGGAAAACGTAAAGTAATTCTTTACTAATTCACCAACACTTCTGACATGGTGTGACTTAAATTATTGTACACACTTTCTTTTTCTTTCATCTTTTTCTACATTCACTGATTATTTGCAAATAATTTTATATTTTAATTGTAGCTGTGACTAAGCTAGAGTTAGGAGTAAATTAACATGACAGAAGTCAGTTCACTGAAATCTAATTGAGCAGCACAAAATCACTATGTTTGCGTTATAGACATTTACAGTTGAAGATGGCATATTTGCTTTCTTTCCAGTGTGAGTTGCTATTTATTCCATAAACTTTATTGCTTATTTATGTCACCCTACCACCTGCTAATGGGTTACAGAAAGTAAAATCATACTTGCTAAAGGTTTCAGTATTTACCTGTCTTTAACTTTTCTTGAATTAAAGACACAAGAGGGGCTAGAGTGTATCTCACATGTGTCTTTGGATGCTGCTTACTACACAGGCCTTTTGTTGCTAGCCATTGCTCATACAGACCTCGCAGCAATTTTACGCTGTCATTAGAGCTCCCTTATGCTGATGCCATCAGGGTGGCAATCATAGTCTATCTCTTGTGTAAAATAAACATTTTGCACTGGACACTTGCTAAAAAGAACAAGACAGATTTCTTTCAAACGACTGCACTACAGGAGAGACATTCGTGTAAACAAGGCTCTGCTCCAATAAAACAGAAGGCAGGAGATGTTTTCAATGTCAAGGTTGCTAGAGGAAGAGTAAGGATATAGAGGGCATGGTGGGGAGAAGAGAGGATCTGTCATGTGATGAAGCCTGCGTTTGCTAATTAGTGATCATCCAGAAGAAATAAACTAATTTCGCTTATCTTTATGCAGCAGGTAGTTTTGCAAATTGGAACAAAGTTCCATCCAAAGTTGCGTCCTTATCTTTCAGTAGGAACTGGGAGATAGAGGGGCTATCTCCTTAGAAGTTTATATTTTAAATAGATGACTCCCAGATTCTTGAAGAAACATTTCTGGGCAATAGGAGATTACTTTTTTTTTTTTTTTTTTTTTTGAGACAGAGTCTTGCTCTGTCACCCTGGTTGGAGTGCAGTGGTGTGATCTTGGCTCACTGCAACCTCCTCCTCCTGGTTTCAAGGGATTCTTCTGCCTCAGCCTCCCAGGTAATTGGGATTACAGGCACCCGCCACCATGCCTGCCTAATTTTTGTATTGTTACTAGAGATGGGGTTTCACCATGTTGGCCAGGCAGGTCTAGAACTCCTGACCTCAGGTGATTCACTTGCCTAGGCCTCCCAAAGTGCTGGGATTATAGGCATGAGCCACCATGCTAAGCCAAGACTACATTTTAAAGGATCAGAGAAAGAATTGACAATTGCAAGTTGTCAAAAATAAATAAGATAAGGGAGGTCAGCGGCCTCTAGTCAGGTATTGACTCAAACAAACAGTAAATTACTTTGGTAGTGAAATGGGAGAGTTCCCCGACCTCCCTTGCAGGACATGTGACAGCGGTGTGGCTTGTCTGTTTGGCCACCATGGATGCTCAAACCCCTTAAGGGATGGGGAGCATGTGGACAGGCAAGTGCAGGAGCCAGAATGAGTGCCCCTGGTGTCCAGCCCCACAGCAGCATCCAGGAGTGGGTGCCTGCAGCTCCCAAATCACAACGGGGTGAGTGTTACCGAGCCCTCTCTTAGCTTTGCCATCTATGGATGGCTTAAGTGTTAACTAGCTCAATGTCCTCTTGGTATCCAGGTCCTCATCTGACATCCAGGAAGAATCAGGTCACACACGGACTTGAAGGATGAATGCAGGGGTTTTATTAAGTGGTGGAGGTGGTCTCAGCAGGATGAATGGGGAACTGAAAGAGGGATGGAGTGGCAAGATGATATTCCTCTGGAGTTGACAATCCAGCAGCTGATCTCCTCTCTGACTGCCCCCAGCCTAACTCCTATTGGCATTCAGACGCTCCTTCTCTTCTCTCTGCCACATTGTCCTGCCATCCTTCTGCTCTTCTGTTAGTCCTCTTGTCTGCTTCTGGGGCCTGGGGTCTGGGATTTATATGGGTACAGAATAGGGGGGTGAGGCAGGACAAAAGGCAACTTTTGGGTGCCAAAACAGGAACGTCTGTTCCCATTTGGGGCCACAGGTTTCCAGGCTTGAGGGCAAGGTCTTTCCCGGGGAACCGCCCTCTTCTACCCAGTATTTCCCTGTCTCCTGTCCTTATCAGTAGCACTGAGATTTCTAAGGCTGGCATTTTAAAGGGGATGAGGTAGTCCTAGGGACATGGTGTTGGGCCATGTTCGAGAAACCAGGCTAGAGTGTGATCAAGTTTTGGTGTGCTGGGTGGAATAGAGACTTTTGCAGTTCTCACCAAGTTCCTATTATACTAAAGTTTACTGTACTCATCTACCAACTTGTTGACTTTCTTGTCTAACTTAACATTTGGAGTGTTAAGTTTATAGAAGCATCTGGAACCCCAAATATTCTTTGAGGAATTTTCTTTCTATTGATACAGTCTGTAATATCTGGTGTAGCCACCTACTATATAGGTTGTGTTTCACAGGGATCATGTCGGTTTTTAGGGGCATATAGTTGGAAGTGGACTCAAGTACAGAGAGTCACTATTTGTATCCTCAAACCATTGTTTCCTTCTTAGATGTAAGATTTTTCCTAATGTGTTTATTTATAGACTCCTTCCTCATTTTTTTTCCCTTAGGAAATTTCTTTTTTTTTTTTTTTTTAACCTTCCATGCTTTCTATTGAATTTATTCCTTTATTTATTTATTTATTTATTTATTTATTTAAGTTTAGTTTTTTGAGATGGAGTCTCACTCTGTGGCCCAGGCTAGAGTGCAGTGGTGCGATCTCGGCTCACTGCAAGCTTTGCCCCATGGGTTCACGCCATTTTCCTGCCTCAGCCTTCTGAGTAGCTGGGACTACAGGTGCCCGCTACCACGCCCGGCTAATTTTTTGTATTTTTAGTACAGACGGGGTTTCACCATGTTGGCCAGGATAGTTTCAATCTCCTGACCTTGTGATCTGCCTGCCTGGGCCTCCCAAAGTTTTGGGATTACAGGCGTTAGCCACTGTGCTTGGTTACATTACTTTATTTCTATCAGACAGATCACTGTATGCTAGAAAGAACCTTAATTTTGGATAATATTTTTACCTTTCATGGGCTAAAATTCTCCATTAAAGAAAATTGATGGAGCCTACCAACCAAAAAAAGTCCAGGACCAGATGGATTCACAGCTGAATTCTACCAGAGGTACAAGGAGGAGTTGGTACCATTCCTTCTGAAACTATTCCAATCAATAGAAAAAGAGGGAATCCTCCCTAACTCATTTTATGAGGCCAACATCATCCTGATACCAAAGCCTGGCAGAGATACAATAAAAAGAGAATTTTAGACCAATATCCCTGATGAACATCGATGCAAAAATCTCAATAAAATACTGGCAAACCGGATTCAGCAACACATCAAAAGCTTATCCACCATGATCAAGTGGGCTTCATCCCTGATGCAAGGCTGGTTCAACATTCGCAGAAATCAATAAAACATAATCCAGCATATAAACAGAACCAAAGACAAGAACCACATGATTATTTCAATAGATGGCAGTGCTGCTTTGGACAAAATTCAACAGTTCTTCATAAAAACGCTTCAATAAATTCGTATTGATGGAACGTGCATCAAAAATAATAAGAGCTATTTATGACAAAACCCACAGCCAATATCATACTGAATGGGCAAAACTGGAAAAAATTCCTTTGAAAAACTGGCATTAAGACAGGATGCTCCCTCTCACCACTCCCGTATTCAACATAGTGTTGGAAGTTCTGGCTAGGCAATCAGGCAAGAAAGAAATCAAGGGTATTCAGTTAGAAAAGAAGAAGTCAAATTGTCCCTCTTTGCAGATGACATGATTGTATATATTTAGAAAACCCATTGTCTCAGCCCAAAAATCTCCTTAAGCTGATAGCAATCAGCAAAGTCTCAGATACAAAATTAATGTGCAAAAATCACAAGCATTCTTATACACCAATAACAGACAAACACAGAGCCAAATCAGGAATGAACTTCCATTCACAATTGCTTCAAAGAGAATCAAATACCTAGGAATCCAACTTACAAGGATGTAAAGGACCCTTCAAGGAGAACTACAACCACTGCTCAGTGAAATAAAAGAGGACACAACAAATGGAAGAACATACCATGCTCATGGATAGGAAGAATCAATATCGCAAAATGGCCATACTGCCCAAGGTAATTTGCAGATTCAATGCCATCCTATCAAGTTACCAATGAGTTTCTTCACAGAATTGAAAAACTGCTTTGTAAAAGTTCATATGGAACCAAAAGAGCCCGTGATCTCCAAGACAACTTAAGTCAAAAGAATGTGCTGGAGGCATCACTTACCTGACTTCAAACTATACTACAAGGCTACAGTAACCAAAACAGCATGGTACTGGTACCAAAACAGAGATATAGACCAATGAACAGAACAGAGTCCTCAGAAATAATAACACCACACATCTACAGCCATCTGATCTTTGACAAACCAGAAAACAAGAAATGGGAAAGGATTCCTATTTAATAAATGGTGCTTGGAAAATTGGCTAGCCATAAGTAGAAAGCTGAAACTGGATCCTTTCCCTTACTCCTTATACGAAAAATTAATTCAAGATGGATTAGACTTAAATGTTAGACCTAATACCATGTCCCTGAGGAAACCTAGGTAGTACCATTCAGGACATAGGCATGGGCAAAGATTCCCATGTCTAAAACAACACCAAAAGCAACGGGCAGCAAAAGCCAAAATTGACAAATGGGATCTAATTAAACTAAAAGAGCTTCTGCACAGCAAAAAGAAACTACCATCAGAGTGAACAGGCAACCTACAGAATGGGAGAAAATTTTTGCAATCTACTCATCTGACAAAGGGCTAATATCCAGAACCTACAAAGAACTCAAACAAATTTACAAGAAAAACAAACAACCCCATCAAAAAGTGGGCAAAGGATATGAATAGACATTTTCAAAAAAGAAGACATTCATACAGCCAACAGACACATGAAAAAATGCTCATCACTGGCCATCAGAGAAAATGCAAATCAAAACCACAATGAGATACCATCTCACACCAGTTAGAATGGCTTATCATTAAAAAGTCAGGAAACAAACAGGTGCTGGAGAGGATGTGGAGAAATAGGAACACTTTTACACTGTTGGTGGATTGTAAACTGGTTCAACCATTATGGAAAACAGTATGGCAATTCCTCAAGGATCTAGAACTAGATGTACTATATGACTCCAGCCATCCCATTACTGGGGATATACCCAAAGGATTATAAATTATTATGCTGCTATAAAGACACATGCACACGTGATGTTTATTGCAGCACTATTCACAATAGCAAAGACTTGAATCAACCCAAATGTCCATCAGTGACAGATTGATTAAGAAAAGTAATATATACACCATGTGAATACTATGCAGCCATAAAAAGGATGAGTTTGTGTCCTTGTAGGGACATGGATGCAGCTGGAATCCATCATTCTTAGCAAACTATCACAAGAACAGAAAACCAAACAATCGCGATGCTCTCACCATAGGTGGGAACTGGTTCAATGAGATCACTTGGACTCCTCGAAGGGGAACATCACACACCAGGGCCTATCATGGGGAGGGGAGGGGGAGGATTGCATTGGGAGTTATACCTGATGTAAATGACGAAGTTGATGGGTGCAGCACACCAACAAGGCACAAGTATACATATAACAAACCTGCACTCTTATACATAAAAATTTACAACTTACAGTATAATAATAATAAATAAATTAAAAAAAATAAAAAAAAATAAAAAAAAAAAAAGGAAAATTGATGGATAAATGTATTAACATCTTGGTATTAGTTTATTTGAAACTGAGCTCAAGCTCAATCAGTGTTTTCAGCAATATTTAATTCTGCTTTTGTAGGTTTCACATTCTAGTTGCAGAATAATGGATGATTATTAACTTATTATTATGACGATGTTTGTGAGTGAATTTTCAGGCATTTTTATTGGAATTTGTGATCACATTGAGAGCCATAAATCATTTTACATTTTTCAGATAGAAATAATAGTAGGGGGCTGGGTGCAGTGGCTCACGCTTGTAATCCCAGCACTTGGGGAGGCCAAGATGGGTCGATCACCTGAGGTCAGGAGTTCAAGACCAGCCTCCCCAACATGATGAAGCCCTATCTCTACTAAAAATACAAAAATTAACCAGGCGTGGTGGCACACGCTTATAGTCCCAGCTACTAGGGAGGCTGAGGCTGGATGATATCTTGAACCCATGAGGCAGAGGATACCGTGAGTGGAGGCCACTGCACTCCAGCCTAGGTGACAGATGGAGACCCTGTCTCAGAAAAAAAAAAAAAAGAAGTGAAGGGATAGTGGGACCCACTTCTGAAAGAGATCCTGTTACATCCTCATCTCTCTCTTAGTTCTTCATATATGCAATGGCGAGTCTCTGTTAAGTTTTTTGATTTATGAAATGAAACACAATGCCAGGAATCACACCAATTAAAATCTGTATATTTACTCATTTGAATCTTGACAATCATTCTTATTTAGATGAACCTCATTCAAATAGTTAAGATTTAACATGTTTTCTTCAGGACTTTTTATTATCAATGAGAATGTTAATTGAGGATGGCTGGGCTTATACTCCATAGTAAGGATTGTACCCTTTTATTGAATATTTAAACTAAGTTTAAGTATATATAAAATATCAGATATTGCAACATGTTTCTGGTATTAATTTCCAAAACACTTTTTTGTATGTGAAATTATGAAATGTTACTTCTATAGTCTAATATTTTTAAAAAAGTCTTTTACCGTTCTTACTGCATAAAAATGCTTTAGTGCGTATTAAGAAGAATAAACCAATCCACTTTAGTTTTCTTATCCCTATGACTTATTTATGCACTTGATATTTCTCAGTGTAGCCCTACAACGTCTTTAAATTATGTAATTTTCTATAAATTCAACAGGAATCTAAAAGTTGACTCTCAGCATTTTCTTTGCCTTCCTCATTTTGTGGTTGATTGTGGCCTACATAATTTCCCTGAAATGAGTCAGGTTCCTTCCAAACAGTTTAGGATTCCAAGCACTCTGTAGAGGCTGCTGCTCAATACTTGTTCTTTGCTCATTCTACTGCCAATATATTTTGTTATAAAAATGAACCACATTTTTTGGCCAATAATAATATATTTGCTATAAAGGTTATATTGCAAATTTCACTAGGTTCCATAAATAACCTTATCATCACCATTGCTGTTTCTCTAAATAAATATATGCACGAAAATTGTGTAGAGGGAGAAAGTTTTAAAATATTAATTACGTATATAGAAAGTTCCAATTGATATCTAGCAAAAACATGAGTAATTTTTCAGTTTCATTCACCTAGTGTGCAAACTAGGGTCAATCATAATGAAAAAAAAAAAAAAAAAAAACTTTCCCCAAAACAACTACAGCTTCATTTTTCTCGTCTTCTCTGTAATGAAGGCTCCAAGTTGCCACAGATGGTAATAATAAAGAGGCCAGTTCTGAGAGCTGCCAACTGCGTCATCCTGACCCCTTTCAACACACCTCATCTGAAACGATAACTATAATTCCTGTCCTACATTAGACTCTGCTGTAGTGCCACACATCTTTTAAAAGTATTAAGGAAACCATTCAGAGAGCATTATTGGAAAATAAGAGAGGGCAACTATTCTGGTCAACCAAGTAATGAGTTTTAATACTTCCCAGCAGTTACCTAAAATCCCAGCTGATTTCAAAGACTTTAAGAGGTAAAAGGGAAAAGGCTCAATGGCAGATGGGGGATGGGCTAGGGAGAAATCCTTTAAGGCTAATATGTTATCTGGCAGTGTTATCTTCTGCCACTTTTATCTGCAGTATTTCAACATATTTAAAGCTATTGTAGTGTTGGAGAAAGCGCCCACTGTCTGAACTTTTCTTCTTTTAGGAGAAACATCCATGTAAAGCTCTTTGTAGATTAAGCAATTCAATTTTATACATAGAGAATGCCTAATGGGCCAAAAAAATTCTATTCTACCTAAAGCTATACCATAATTAAAAAATAATAAAAAGCAATAGCACTTTAAAATGAATTTGATCAATAAATATTCCTTGTCCATTTGTATAAAATACTTAAATAAAAAGTTTTGTAGAATGTTACAATATTTATCTGCTTTAAAATATTTTACTATTAACTAAAAGAGTGTTGCCCTAGGACTGATTCATATTTACACAACTTCAATGTTGAAGTAAAATCCTACAGCCTATCATGTGAATTTATACAAACCATGTATGTAGGTTTTTTTTCTTTTAAAAATTAAGAATGTCAGAAAATACGAAACAAAATTTTATTTATTATTCATTATTTCAGTCCTGCAGTACACAGAATCCTGCTCAGAAAATTTGAGAAATTTTTCGAGTAAGAGTAATGAATGAATGAATGTTGAGACATCTAGAGATTAGCAGCTGTGGGTAGTCATTGCCAGCCCTAAGTTGAAGAGCAAAGGCGGTAATAGCACTACAGGATTTGAAGAGTAGAGAGCTGTGAGGTAGTGGTCTTCCTCATTGGAACCACAGTCATTGAAGGTACTGACCACTGACAGAAAATGCTGCCAAATATGATAGGGAGTAGGGAACAAATACCCCAACCTTCCCTCTTGCCCAGTGATTGGCGTGCTATTTCTCCCCATTGCCTGAACCCAGCAGTCTGAAGCCAAATGGAAAGAAAGTCAGTAACACAATCCAAGGGAGTCAGCCTCTCAGAACAGAAAAAAGAACATGAAAAGACTAAGGATTGATTGAGGTCAGAAGGCAAAATAAGAAGCCCGACACATCCATATTCCCAACACAAAGACTTGACCACAAAGAATTAATAGCTGGTATATTTTGCCTACAGCTATTTAACAAAAAATAAATATCACTCTATTTGGATATGCATGGTAAATTTCTGCATATACCATGCATATAGATTTTCAAATATTTGTTTTAAATGCATAAAATCACAAATAGGAAGAAACAATCATTCCACATATTTACACATGAAAGTAAGTATCATTGTGATGGTTAATATTGAGTGTCAACTTGATTGGACTGAAGGATATGAAGTATTATTCTTGGGTGTGTCTGTGAGGGTGTTACCAAAGGAGATTAACACTTGAGTCAATGGACTAGGAGAGGCAGAACCACCCTCAATCTGGGTGCACCATCTAACCAGTTGCCAGCACAGCTAGGATAAAAGCAGGCACAGAATGTGAAAGGACTAGTCTGGCTAAGTTATCTGGCCTCCATCTTTCTCCTGTGCTGGATGCTTTCTGCCCTTGAACATCAGACTCCAAGTTATTCAGCTTTTGGACTCGTGAATATACATCAGTGATTCTCAGGCCTTCGGTCACAGACTGAAGGCTGCACTGTCAGTTTCCCTACTTTTGAGGTTTTGGGACTCTGACTTGCTTCCTGGCTCCTCAACTTGCAGACGGCCTATTATGGGACCTCACCTTGTGATTGTGTGGGTCAGTTCACCTAATAAACTCCCGTTCATATAGTCATCTATCCTATTAGTTCTGTTTCTTTAGAGAACGCTGACTAATATAATCAGTAACTAGGAGTGAACCTCATTTCAGATATTTTTCTGTGGATATACACACGGAAAAACAGAAAGACAAAGAGAAACTTTTTATTAGTAAAAAATGAGACTGTACTATATAAAGCTATTATAGTAAAATGAATGAATTTATTTTACTTTAATGTATAAGAATAAAATATCTGAAATAAAATATAGGAGCTCAAATAAATGTTTCCTTACCACAGTGCTGCTTTATATTTTAAAATAACCTAAAGTTTAGAAAATATTTTACTCAGATTAAAAGCTATGCATCAGTAATGCAATCATAGTTTTCCATTAAAAAATATATTTACTTTCTGCTATAAACAAGGAAGATATTAGAATGTAACATATTTCCATCCCTCTTCTGCTTATATCCTAATGTTTGTAAAATATATTATTCTATTTACATTATTCGGGTTTACTTTTCATATTGTTACATTCTGCAAAAATATTTATTCTATTTTCAAGGAGAATAGATTTTTATTAGTGTAGGTGTTGTAAGACTGTCTTTACTTGAATTCTTTGATCTGAGTCTTATATTCCATAAATTATTAGGGTCTTTCCTGTCTTCAAATGCCTCCATGCCTTGTTTATATTTGAACTATAACTTAGCTGGCTATACAATGACTGGGTCACATTTCTTTACCTTTTGAACTTTTAGAAATTGTTTCATTGTCTTTAGCCACAACATATGGATGGCTGTGTAGAAACTATGGGACTCATCTGATTTGTCTTCTCTGTATTTTCTTTCTCTACTCTAGATGCCTGCTGATGATACCTTTACCTTGAAATTTAATAGCCTGAAAAGGGTATGTCTTGATGTTAGGTAACATGAATTAAAATTTTATGGTATAGCATAAACTGTATGGTAAACCATGCAGTTTAAGTCCTTACATTCTTTCTTTTTACATCTCAATTTTAAGAGGTGTTCCAAAGAAATCACTGTAAATACAGAAATAGCCCTTATGTTCCACCAAAGTCAATTAGAATGTTTCATGGATGTGCATGAAATATCAAGAAAGTTAAAAAACTGACCCCAGGCCAGGCGCGGTGGCTCACTGCTGTAATCCCAGCAATTTGGGAGGCCGAGGCGGGGGATCACGAGGTCAGGAGATCGAGACCATCCTGGCTAACACAGTAAAACCCTATCTCTATCAAAAATACAAAAACTTAGACAGGCGTGGTCACAGGCACCTGTAGTCCGAGCTACTTGGGAGGCTGAGGCAGGAGAATGGCGTGAACCCAGGAGGTGGAGTTCGCAGTGAGCTGAGATTGCGCCACTGCACTCTAGCCTGGGCGACAGAGCAAGACTCTGTCTCAAAAAAAAAGAAAAACAAAAAACAAAAAACCCGACCCCAACAAAAAAGGAACAAACAAACAAACAAACAAAAAATGTTAAAACCAAACAACAGACTTTTAAGTAATGTTTCGGGCCAAAAGGGGATGAGTTATTGTAGTTGCTTGAACTGGGCGGTGAACTATTACCTGGCAACAAAACTGAAATAGAAGGTGGCTTAGTAAAATACAGATTCAGAATGAGTACCTTAAGGATAAGGCATATAAGATCAAACTGATTTTCTTTTTCACAAGGTCTTCAGGTAAGGCCATTGCAGAAGATATCTTGTTTGGGAACTTCACTAAGTGGCTTCACTTGTCTCATATTTTCATTTTCAGGATGGAGACTTGAGATTGAATTGTAGTGCAATTAGGTAAAATTTTACCCATTTTAAGTATAATATTAAAATATTAATTATAAATTACCTTATTTGAATCTGGAATAATATTTATTGCAGGGCATATAATCTAAGCTGTAAACGTCCTGTTAGAAGAGAACATGCTCATCTTGCTAAAGTATATACTATATGACTGGCACTGTGCTCAACTCAGAGTCATTGAATGAACAGTATTTAATATATAAATGAGAGCACTTCAAGTATATAGAAAGAGATCTCAAAAGACTCAGCCTTACATTGCTCATAACTTCATTTCAATGACTTAGATGAAAAACCTCCTGAACATTTTTTATCAATTTTATGCATGCCCCAAATCATAAGGGAATGTATATATCAATTAGATGATGAGATGGGGATGCAACTATGTCATAGTAAGCTAAAGAAATAGAATGACTTACAAGAGGAAATTACATAGAGGCACCTGAGTCTCCTAAACCAATTTCCAAGGTATGAGAGGGGGTGATATAAATAAGTAGTAGATAGATGAAAAAACTCAGAAGTTATAGTTGACAGCGATTTTAATATAATATGAAAAATGTGGTTGGACTTTTAGGAAAAAAGAACTAATAAAATCTAATGGAAATCGGTGGTCCACTCATTTCTCCACCTATGCTGTTAAAAATATTTCTTCTGGGTACGACGTCCCAAAAGAGGTGTAGGCCTTCGAAATCATGCTCAGAAGGAAGCGATCAGAGGGGTTAAAGGAAATTTGATGCCAGATGTAAAGTGTAGTTCAAAGAACTGAACATGTTACACTAAGTAAAATTCTACTGGGTGAAGGCCAAATATCTCCAAACATATGAAAAAGTGTCATGTAAAAAGACATTACATACGATCTCTGTAGCCCCAGGGGTTCCTGCTGATCTAGGACACATGTACTGAAGTTATGAACAGAAATTTAAAAATCAGAGGAAACTAAACATGAGAAGCATCATGTGGATGGCTCTGATGTTAGTAAATCCTCATCACTGGAAGTGTTTGAAAGAGGCAGAATAACCCCTCTAAAATGCTTTTAATAAAGTTATCAAAAATTGTATAAATAATAAAATTATTTTGAAGTCCTTTCTAAACTAATATTATATAACTATTAATATATCATTTCTTCCATTTTTTTAAGAATGTGAAAAATACTTTAACCTAGGCTACCTAGGTGTAAATCATGTTTCCACCAGTCCTTAGTTGTACGATACTGAACAAAGTATGTAAACTGTTAGTGTTTATGTTTCTTCACCTGTAAAATGACAATAAATGGGTTATTGAGACTATCACATGAATTAATACCTGGAAGGTACAGTGAATGTCAGAGTAAAAATGCAGATGCAACAAAAATAGTTTTTAATATTTTGTGGAAAACACTGAAAACTTTGACTCAGTACTACTGCTCAATCCCTGCAGAAAACTAGATTGCCAGTGGAAGAGTCTTGAGAGGGACAAAATGCTGAAGGACAAAGATGAGCAAACTAGATCACCTGACAATAACCACAGCACCTCCACTTCAGCTATGTCTGTTATATAGTGTCTCATAGTCACTGGTCTATAGTAAGTGTAAAAAAATTGTGATCAAGTGAATACATACATTAATCAATCAATATTAGGGTTCTCTATAAAATTTAATTTTTAGAAATGTGTCTGGTGCTGAAATACATTGTAGAAACATCTCACTAATCTTAGCTCAATAGTTGGTTCATCAGAAATATCATTAAGATATCCATTGGTAATAATAAATAAGACTTGATGCAGACTTATGATGAACCCTTATGATGCCATGAACTCTTATGATGAATGAAGAAAGGTATCACATCTTTCCACCCCTACATCCCACTGATGACAGTTGACAAAGTAAAGAGTAAAACTGAATGTACGGTGGTCCTCTAGCTAGTGTCTCTGGGGTCAGGTCCCTGGAATACCTGGGGTCAGGTCCCTGGAGTACCTGGATCCTTCTTGATTTCACCCTCGATTTTACACTTCTGACCATTTTTCATTCTTTGAAATTCTTGTCTTTTAGTGTTTATATCAAATATCTCTCTCTCACACACACACACCACTTTTACTTTTCATTCTTACACTTAACTATTATTTTCACCAAAACAAGTACATAGTTTTGAGTTAAATAGATTTAGATTACTATTTTCTATAAAACAGTAATATCCCGACCCAATCCCATCTTTTTTTCCCCGACTTTCAACCATGCTAACTAATTATGTTGATATTTACCATCAGAAGTCAAACAACATACACTTAGCATTATATGTTTCCTCTCACTTTGGAAAGTAAAGATTTATCTTTCAACTCTGTATTCAGCTCTCATTTTGGGATTTTCTGTAAGTATGATTCTAGCATTATTTTAATGTAAGTTTAAACAAGGTGGAATCTTTTCATGTTTGTTCACTGATGTATCTAAAGCATTCCCAGCAGTAACTGGTACAAGAAAGACATTTAATAAATAATTTTTGAACTGATGAAAGAATCCTGACTTTTTTTGTCTTTTACTTCTCTCTTTTATTTGATTATCTTGTTCATTTAGCCTATGTGTTCATCTTTCTTGCTTTATTCCCATCCTTGCCCGAACACAATCCCCAAAAGCTTTACAAGAAAGAGTGTATAGATGCCTTTTAATTTTGTTTTTGTGTTTTAAAAAATTATATGTATCAAAGTGCTTTTATTCTATATTTAAACTTGAATATAATTCTTTAGGTATAGGATTCTAGGTTGGAAATCATATTCCCTTAGAATTTTGAAGTTATCTATTGTTTTTTAATATCTTTACTGTACTCTTACTTTTGGTGAGAGCTTGGCAGGGTATGGAACTATAGATTGAAAGTAAATTTCCCCTATGATAGAAGTATTTGCTTTATTGTATTCTAGTTCTAGCATTTAGGTAAAAATGCCAATGACAGCTGTCATCAACCTTGTATGTATTTGTTCTTTTTCTCTGGAAGCTATGGGCTCTTCTATTTTCTCCAGTGTTCCAAGGCCTCAAAAACCTTTGTTTTAGTCTGCATCTACTTTTAACCCTTTGTACTGGTTAAAATGGACCCTTTTAATCTGAACACTTTTACTTGCCCAATTCTCAGAAAGTTTCTTCAATTGACTGGATGATTTTCCTTCTTCATTTTTCCCTATCAAATTATTTGGATGTTGAATCTACTACATTGCTTGATTCCAACATTACAATTCTTTACCTCTGATTTTTAAATCCTTCCAGTTTGTACTGTATGTTGTATGATATTTCTTTGAGTTTACCTTCCAATCTTTTTATTCATTGTTTCATTTCTACCTGTCCAATTCTCAGGAAGTTTCTTCAGTTGACTGAATGATTTCCTCTCTTCATTTTTCTCTATGAAATTACTTGGATATTGGACCTACTGGATTGATTGATCTAACCTTATAATTCTTTACCTTTGATTTTTAAATCCAGTTTATGCTGTTTATGTTGTTTATCTTCCAATCTTTTTATTGATTGTTTCTTTTCTATTATAAATGCCATTTCTGAGACCTTTTCTATTCTCTGGTGTTTGTATCATCCTCTTCTTGTTTTATGGGTGCATTATCTTCTCTTACCTCTCTGAGGTGATTAAATGGCTAAAATGCCAAACTTTGGGGAAGGCTTGCATGACTCAGGTAGATTAGTTGCTTTCTCTGATGGATATCCAAAGCTGTGTGATTATATCTGTTTTACGTATGTTCTATCATAATTTTCTCATTATTTAATGTTACCTATAAATTCCCAAGCTGTAAATCTTAGTAGAACTCACATTATATTTACATGTGTTCCTCACCATACTCTAAAATGCTCAAGTCATAAGCTTCCTTAATCTTTTTTGAATAAGGAATGGAAAAATTCACACAAAATGCATGTTTGCTTTTACCTTGTTTATAATCCTATCTTTAGCATTCAGCAAAGTACATGTTATACTTTATATTCTCAGGATACAACTTACCAACAAATTGATGGAATTTGAAAGGGATTTTTTTTCTTATAAAACATTTCGGTGGCCCTAAATTTTCAAGCACGTGCTTTGTACTTGGGAAGCAATTCACCTATTTATATGGTAACAGTATTTCTTTCATATCTTCTTGGTGCTATGAAGAAGTAAATTAAAACAAAGTTTTTAATCTTGTGAATTTAATTATCCAATTACTTAGTTCATTATGAATATGTGCAAATCCAAATTGAATAAACAATTCCATGAGGACTGAGGCTCTACTATTTTACTTGTAATTATACTTACAGCTCTCATAGCATCTATTTATTGTCAGACACTGTTTTTCTATGTAGACACAGTCTAGAGTAGATAATTATTAGATGCAGCCAAAATTTAAAAAGAAATTAAATGAAACAAACCTTCTTGTTTTAAGCTGAAGATTGTACAAATTACTTCTTCTCTAAATACTGTCTGATACCCACCATTCTACATAAATAATTTTTACATAGTTGCTCATTGCCTAGAAAAAATAATGTTTGCCCTTGGGAGACATTGATGCATCAATAGTGTTTCATTATAATCACAGCTTCAAGCCACAGTATTTTTCCACATTAGTTCTATGCTCTCATAAAACTAGTCTACTTAGGTGGGGTGCGGGGGCTTACACCTGTAATCCCAACACTTTGGGAGGCCAAGGCGGGCAGATCACGAGGTCAAGAGATCAAAACCATCCTGGTTAAAACAGTGAAACCCTGTCTCTACTAAAAATACAAAAAATTAGCTGGGCATGGTGGCGGGTGCCTGTAATCCCAGCTACTCAGGAGGCTGAGGCAGAGGAATCATTTGAACCTGGGAGGCAGAGGTTGCAGTGAGCCAAGGTCACGCCATTGTACTACAGCCTGAGCGACAAGAGCGAAGAAAGAAAGAAAAAGAAAGAAAGACAGACAGACAGACAGAAAGAAAGAAAGAAAGAAAGAAAGAAAGAAAGAAAGAAAGAAAGAAAGAAAGAAAGAAAGAGCGAGCTAATAAACACTATAACAATGTTTCTTTCTCTGAATTCATTTAGAACTTGCCAAGCATCCTAATGTAGTTACCAGTAAGGAATCGTATACTGCATTGTAAGATGTGTGAATGTTTTAAAAAATATTTTTGCAAGTCTCTAGTGTTCGACTTTATTTGGGTCTATTGGTTCAAGGGTTCTAGTATTAAAGTCACACAGTGATTAGTGAAAGCCACACTACACTATGTATCCATTATTTAGTGCAGAGATTTGGTACAGAGGAGGCAAGTCAGTAGAAACTTGTATATATTTGAGTACCTTTTATGATTTCCTTTAAAAACAGAAAACATGAAAATAAAATATGCATTAACTTTAAGTAAAAAGAGGTATAAATGTAATGTTACTATATATTTCATTTCTTCAGTAACATGTGAAAGATTTTTTTAAAGACACATTTAAACTAAGACAATTTTCTTTAAAATAGCTCTGTTAATTTTGAATAAAGCACCATTGGCTTTCTCTCATTCTTCATTTTCTCTTTCATTTTCTTTTTTCATCTATCCTAAGTACAGAAGTCACAAATAGATAGCATACAATATTTACTGAGCTCTTCAAATATTGGTTCAAAAATTCTCTGATAAAGACACTTTTCCAAGCACCACCAAACAGAGATGACTCAAAAGACCAACAACCAATTTAAATATCTCATGTAATTCTTAATTTTAAGTATCTCCATGCATATCTATTGGTCCCATTATTTTCCAAAAGTCTGACCCCGGAGCTTTGATACCCAAACTCATTTGAATCTTTGTGAATGTATGAATTTTTCCTTCCTCATTAGAATAGAATGTACAGATTTTTCTTTCCTCATTACGGTTCAGCTCACTTACACCTATTAAATAACTGGTGAGAACGTTTTGACTTCGTCTTTACCCTTAAATTTAACATTTAATTATGAATATCAGTTGCACTTTAAAAATTCACACATCTTATCCACTAAACATTCAGTTTAGAAAGTGTTGAGTACATCATGAGAACTAGAACTGTATGATGTAAGATTTGTGCTTTATTTAGCATGGGGGATAAATGTATTTATATTACAGTGTACATGTTTGCTTTTGACAATTTTTGTTTTGTCCAAACTTTCACAGTAAGGCCCCAAATACTCACTTTTATGTTCTCTTCAATCCTGTATCTTAATTCTACTTTGCATTCAAGTATCTGGGATGAAAAAAAAAATAGTCAAAAGTTTTAGGACTTTAAGTGAGTAGATTTTTATTACTGCCCTGAAAAAAAAATTAAAAAGGAAATGTCATGAAAACAATGGGGTTCTAGGAAAAAAAAAAAGCTGCTATTTCTAATACAGTAAGAAAATAGATGTAATTATCAACTCCGAAGGAGGTCGTTTTATTAGCACATCCTATGGAGTGGCTGAGCTGTTAGCAGCAGAAGGCTATCCTAATGACAAACATACAACCATAAGCGCCAGACAAGCAAACTGTTGCACATAGGGCAGTGTGTGTGTGTGTGTGTGTGTGTGTGTGTATGGTGCATATATGTTTCAACTGAAATCCACTTGTGTTCGAGCCCTTGATAGTATTCTGACTGGACTTTGTGTTATTAAAATCTGGATTTCAAAGTATGCTTTCAGCAATAGGGAACCCTGAGATGTTCCCTGGCTAGAAGCTCTTTTGATGGATTCATGATTGCTGAGCTAGCCTTTCAAAGGTCCACAATAACTTTACTTTCAGGAAATAGCATCAGGTCAACAAATTACTTGTTTGTGGTCTGTTTGTTTTCTCAGGTCTGGATTTTCTTTGATCTTGGGTAAGCTCAAACTAATTTGGAATAAAATGAAAACAGCTCTCTGCTTCCCCACCTTTAATCAGTAATGCCCCTGACTGTTTTAATTAGAAGCAAAAGAACAGTTCTCTGTCAACTCGAGGCAAAGGACACGCAGTCCTGCCGTGGCAGAGGGAGTTGGATCCCAGGGTGGAAAGCAAGGCAATATGAAATAATGTTTGGCCCTATTTTCTGAGGGCAAAAGAGTAAGGTTTTGCTTCATTCTAGTTTAAGTTACAGCACACCCTTTCCTCCTTTTTTTTTTTTTTTATTACTTCTCTTCTACCCTCCAGTAATTCTTCCAACCCTGCGTCTGTTCCCAGTTGGTACTGTAAGGCACTGGCATTTTCCATAGGACAGTCTTGATTATAATCCTTCAATCACCTTGCTGAGTTAAGCATTTGCTTTCATCAAAAACTATATAAAACCTGTGTAGCAAAGACTTAAACCTTTTGTTCTTTGGTTGGAATCAAAGTATATACAACTTTAAACCATCTTTTATGAAACCAGCACTTCTATTTCTCCTTATTTCTCTTCGCTAGGACTGCTATAAATGAGACATAGCAGCTCTTGTTTTCATTAAACAGCACATTACTGAGACAATGTATTTAAATTGCAAGATTTCATAAGCTGGACCAGTAGCTTCAAAGGGTGAATACAGGTTTTAGAATTTGGTACCCTTACACAACACAAACCTATAATGTTTTCATGTAACTATATAGAAGTACATTTTTGTTAATATCATTTCCTTGTTTTGGTTAGTGTTTCTTCTTCACTTATGAATTATACATAAGTGAGAAAACAAGCCTTTTTTCATGTACAATGATCCTATTTTCCTGAACAGAACCCTGGCTGAACAGTATTAAAATTCAGGTTCTAAAACGAGTCAGTGGTAGAGAAGAAATAGGGTGGAAATTTAACGCATCCATTTATTATACACTGCAAAATGCAACCGGGACAGATGCCTCATGATGTTTCTCCTCCATTGTGATAACTTTCTCTACAATGTTGAACTAGTGGCTCTTGCTCTAGGGACTATCTGGACACCTACCTACAGCTTGGAGTCATTATGGAGATGCCAGTCAAGGAACTGGCTCATTTGGGTTATACTCACTGCTCTCTTCCTAATTTCCTGTGTAAATTTAAGCAACTCAAGCTTAAATTTTTCTTATCTATATTATAAAAATATGTAAATAACTTCTAAAATTTAAAATAGTTATATAATTTTAATTCTAAATGTAACTGACAGATGGTGGAATTTCTCTCTTTTTTGGCAACACTTTTTTTAAAGTTTAGAATAGAGATTTTGGTCATCTCAATCACTGCGTCTCTCTACCCCTGGTATCAGCATGTTTAAGTCATTCGAATGCTGTACACACCATGAAATTCTGCAAGAGGATATTATGTAAATGAGCCAACTTTACAGCTTTGGATAGAGAAACTGATTTTAAAAATATAGTTAATAATCCATAAATGATGAAGAGGTATGTTTTCTACTAACTTATGGTGGTAGAGTTGGGGGCAATCGTGCTTCTCCTCTTTGTATTTCCTCTGGACAGTAGTTTACTGATTCTCTAATGCAGCACCTTTTAACAAATGTTGAGTTTCTAAGCTCTTGTGATTTTATTCCAGCAGAACTGGCCGTGAATTAGAATCTTTGCTATAAAGTTGCTATAAAATTGCCACCAACAACCAAAACTCAGCCAGCTGACACTCTACTAACACTGGTGTGATTATTACAAAGTGCCCCCACATACTTTTGTGTGACCCTACATGAACGACAACAACGAAATTCGGGATGTTCTCCTTTCAATTTTAAGTGGAGGAATTAGTTCAACTAAGCAAATGGTCAAGGATAATAAGATTCCCGAGAGAGGAGAGAAAAACAGGGACAACTGGTATTATCTTTTGTAAAATTAAGTTTGTAAGAATATGTCTCAGGGCCACAGTTAATAAAATGTCTATTTTGTTTTCTTGAGAACCACAATGAAGGTATTAGTGTAAAAGGTCATCCATAGATGCCCTACGGAGTTAACAGCACAACTGAGCTTTTGCTGCTTCTGTTACAAGAGCGCTGCAAACACACCATTCAACTGATTGAATCTATTGGAGCTTGTTAGAGTCCCTCACCCCATTCTTGCAACAGTTCCCAGCAAAGAAGAGGAATGTGGTTTTCAGAGACTTATATCTCTCCTGGACCCTCCTTGATGGTAGGGTGAGGTGGGAGAGCATGGAGGAAGCCTCTCAAGAAGTGAGACACATGCACTTTCTAGATTATTATTATTATTATTATTATTATTATTTTGATGGAGTCTCGGTCTGTCGCCCAGGCTGGAGTACAGCTGCTTGATCTCTTGACTCACTGAAACCTCTGCCTCTTGGGTTCAAGTGATGCTCCCACCTCAGCCTCCCAAGTAGCTGGGATTACAGACACCTGCCATCATGTCCAGCTAATTTTTGTATTTTTGTGGTGACAGGTTTTCGCCATGTTGGCCAGGCTGGTCTTGAACTTCTGACCTCAGGTGATCTGCCTGTCTTGGCCTCCCAAAGTGCTGGGGTTATAGGCATGAGCCACCACACCCGGCCGACACATACACTTTCTAGATTGTTATATATTTGTTTGTTTGTTTGTTTTTGAGACAGTCTTGCTCTGTCGCCCAGGCTGGAGTGCAGTGGCACAATCTTGGTTCACTGCAACCTCTGCTGCCCAGGTTCAAGTAATTCTCCCACCTCAGCCACTTTCTAGATCTTGTAGGACAGAAAGTTGCCATGTAGTGAGAAGGAAAAAGGACAGATTATGAGCAGGAACTGATTAATTTTTACCTATGACCCTGGGACTCATTTAAACTCTAATCAAACAGAGAAAACTACAGTAACCAAAATTATTCTTAAGACAGATTATGCGTGTATATGTCATTGATTTTATTGCCTAATTCAGCAGAGGAATTACTAATAGATATTTTGCTAATTCTACAGTATGATAGTGTGGAAACATAAGCTAACCAATGCCTCATTTCTGATATTTCTTACCTAGTATGGTGATTAGCTTCAGTGTTTTTAAATTGTTCTCTAAAAAGCACATCCCTGCCTGATTTTCTTTCCATGTGTTCTGTTGATTACTGAGAAAGAAATGTCAAAGTCTTCAAATGTAATAGTGGATCTATGTGTTTGTTTTATTTATTTATTTTTAAATTTTTTATTTCCATAGGCTTTGGGGAACAGGTGGCATTTTGGTTACATGAGTGAGCTCTTTAGTGGTGATTTGTGAGATTTTGGGGCACCCATCATCCAAGCAGTATACACTGAACGCAATTTATAGTCTTTTATCCCTCATTCCTCTCCCACCCTTTCCCCCAGTCTCCAAAGTCCCTTGTATCATTCTTATGCCTTTGCATCCTCACAGCTTAGCTCCCACTTATGAGTGAGAATATATGATGTTTGGTTTTTCCATCCCTGAGTTACATCACTTAGAATAATAATCTCCAGTTCCATCCAACTTGCTTGCAAATGCCATTAATTCATTCCTTTTTATGACTGAGTTTGTTTTAGTCTTCCTTTCAGTTTATTCAGTTTTGGCTTTACGTATTTTTTTTAGTTTGTTTGTTTTTGTTATTGTAGTAAAATACACATTATATAAAATGTATCATTTTAACTATTTTAAGTATAACGTCCAATAGTATTAAATACATTTGTAATGTCATGCAACCATCACCACCATAACATTTTTTGTGTTGTAAAACTGAACTGCCCATTCCTCCCTCTCTCCAGCTCCTGGCACCAACCATTCTACTTCTTATCGCTATGATTTTGACTACTCTAATTACCTCATATGAGTAGAAACATACAGTATTTGCCTTTTTGTGACTGGCTTATTTCACTTAGCATAACGTCCTTAAGGTTCATCCATGTTGTAGCATTTATCATAATGTTCTTTCCTTTTAAGACTAAACAATATTCTATTTTATGTATATACCACACTTTGCTTACCCATTTATCTGTTGATGGAAACAGATTGCTTCCGCATTTTGCTATCATGAGTAATGCTGAAATAAATTTGGTAAATATCTCTTCAAGACCCTGATTTTAGTTATTTTGGATATATACCCAGACACGTAAATGCTGTATTATATGGTAATTGTATTATTTAAGTTTTTGAGGCACCACCATACTTTTTTCCAGCTGTACAATCTTATGTTCTTATCAACACTACACAAAGGTTCTAATTTCTCCATATGCTCGCTAACATTTGTTATTTTCTGTTTTTTGTTTTGTTTTGTTTTTTTCATAGTAGTCATCCTAATGGGTATTGAGTGCTATCTTCTTCTTGTTTTGATTTGAAGTTCTCTGTTGATTAATGAACATGGAATAGAATAGAGAGCTCATAAGCAAATCCTCACGTGTATGGTCAACTGTTTTTTGACAAGGGTGCCATGATTATTAAATGAGAAAGGAACAATCTTTTCAATAAATGATACTGAAAACTGTATATCCACATGCAAAATAAATTTGATCTTTACCTAACTCCATATACAAAAATTGACCCAAAATGGGTTAAAGACCTAAATATAAGACTTAAAATTATAAAACTCTTAGAAGGGAACACAGGGCAAAAGTTTCCCAACATTAGATTTGGCAGTAACTTCTGGGATATAACCAAAGGCACAGGCAACATGACAAAAACTATAGAGACAAATTGGGCATCATAATTGTGTGTGTGTGTGTGTGTGTGTGTGTGTGAGAGAGAGAGAGACAGAGTCTTGTCCTCCAGGCTGGAGTACAGTGGCATGATTGATCTCGGCTCACTGCAACCTCCCCCTCCTGCATTCAAGCAATTCTCCTGCCTCAGCCTCCTGACCTCCTGAGTAGCTGTGATTACAGGCGTGCACCACCATGCCTGGCTAATTTTTGTATTTTTAATGGAGATGGGGTTTCACCATGTTGGCCAGGATAGTCTTGATCTCTGGACCTCGTGATCTGCCTGCCTCGGCCTCCCAAAGTGCTGGAATTACAGGTGTGAGCCACTGCTCCAGCCTTTTTTTTTTTTTTTTTCAAACAGAGTCTGTCGCCCAGGCTGGAATGCAGTGGTGCAATCTCAGCTCACTGCAACCTCGGCCTCCTGGATTCAAGTGATTCTCATCCCTCAGCCTCCCAAGTAGCTTGGATTACAGGGATATGACACCATGCTCGGCTAATTTTCGTATTTTCAGTAGAGACAGGGGATCTCACCATGTTGGCCAGGCTGGTCTCGAACTCCTGACCTCAAGTAATCCACTCCACCTGCCTCGGCTTCTTAAAGTGCTGGGATTACAAGTACAAGCCACTGCAACCAGCCACTATAAAAATTTTTTAAAAAATTATTTATCAAAATCACAACCAAGTAAAAGGCAATCCACAGAATAGAAGAAAATATTTGCAAATGAAATACCTGATAAGAGATTGATAACCAAAATATGCACAGAATTCCTAAAACTCAACAGCAACAAAAACAAACAAGTCTATTTAAAAATAGGCAAAAGAACGAATATACATTTCTCCAAAGAATATACAACTGGCTTTAGTATTGGCTTCAAAATAGTATTTTGAAGCTCTACTATTAGATACACATACAATTAGAATTTTTATCTCTTCTTGGCAAATTGACTCTTTGATTTTTATGTAATATCTCTCATTGGTCCTTTTACATTTCTCTGCTCTGAAATATGCTTTAATATTCATTTAGTCACTTCAGGTTTCTTCTCATTAGTGTTTCCATGGTATATCGTTCTCTATCCTTTTATTTTTAACTTATTTATATTATTACATAAAGTAACATTTTATAGAAAGGATGTGTTTGATTTTTTATTTATTTTGTCCATTCTAACAATGTCTGTATTTTACTTGGTTTGTATAGCCATTTATGTTTAATGTAAATATTGGTATTTGGAATTATGCCCACCACTCTATCATATATGTTTACTTTTTCTTCCCTTTGCTTTTATTTTTCTATTTCCCCTTCCCTGCCTTCTTTGTTATTTGAACATTTTCAGTTTAACCAAGTTTGGGTTTTGCTGCTGCTACTTCTTTTATTTAGCGCAGGCTTCATATTGTTTTACAGGTATTGCCTTGTACTCAAAGGGGTGGCTGAAGTGCCAGAGACTTTTGGTTTTCTGTTGTTTGTTTTGTCTTTCTTGTTTTCTTTCTTAGTGTTCGTGATCCACCTTCAACTTTCACCATCTCTGCAAACTGCACTACTGCATGGGTCTCACTCCATGCTACTGCCCTCCCATAGTGGTAGACTACTCTTACCTTTTGCTGGATTCTGGGCTAGTACTGGTGGCTGGCAAGGATTAACTCTTGTCCACGTTCAGCCTCAGCTTAGATCGACCTTGTGTCCCAGGCCTCCTAGGGAGGAGGGAACTTCCTCAGCATTCTTATTCCTTCATCTCAGGTCAGCCAGCTATGTCCTTGATCTGTGGTTGGTTCTTACAAGGTATTCTCTGATGCTACCCCATGATAGCAGACCTCTAATTGGTGACAGATAATAGATTCTGGGCCCAGGAGAGTTGTTATAGGAATTTTTCTTCTGCTTTTTCACAGTGAAAATGGGTCTTTGCCAATGTCCTTAAAGTGTGGGTTATTGTCCCTCCTCCAGGTGCTGTAGGTTTTTGATTCATAGGACAAAAGACTAAATATAATTGTAGGAATTTGTATCTCCCATGCCCCAGTAGCTACAGGTCATTTTCTACAGTCTTATGTCAGCAAGAAGAGCTCTTTTTGGTCTGTTCTGTCCCAGACTATCTCATAAATTACTGCAGAAGGTACTTTTAAAAGAGCTTGCAAGAGAGTATCTCAGCCCTCAATTATTTCAACCATACCTGAAAGCTAGCTCACCCTTGGCATTCAATAATTTTATAAAATTTCAGCTGATTTTTAAATTTTATTTTATGGAAGCTGTTGAGTAGTCCCTTATTTTCCTAATTCTTTGACTCAGATAAGACTGTTCTTCTGTTTTATCTCTTGTTATAGGGGTATGTTCCTCTTTGCAATTTAAGTAATTTGGTTGGACTGCAACCTCAGGTATATGATGTACTCAAAAAAGTTATAATTTTATAGGTTTTTTTTTTTTTTTTTTTTTTTTTTGCCTGTATCTCATTGTTAGAATGGAAACAATGTTCTTTCCAGCTTTCTACATCTTAGCCAGAAACAGAAATCTTCTTCCTTTGGTATGGATCCACCTATTTGATATCAAGATTATTTAATAGCATGTAGCCACAGTGCACTAGGAAAGTTCATTGGCTCTTACTAGCTTTCTGCTGATGATGCCTTAACTTGAAGAAGTTAAATAATTTTGGAAAAGTCAGATATTGGAAACAATCAAATTTTGAATATATACATCCAGTATAATCAGATAAGTAGTAAATAGTTAACATCAGCAATTAAATAAAGTCAGAAAATAGATCCAAGCTCTGATACATTTGTCTATCAAGATAAAAGCTTCAGGGGAATAGACAGCTTTTATCATAACAAACCATAAAGGTAAATCCCTCCCCCACACACATTCTTTTTTTTTTTTTTGCATTGTGAGATTGTATTAGAAATGTCATTCAACTGGGCGCAGTGGCTCACGCCTATAATCCCAGCACTTTGGGAGGCCAAGGCGGGCCGGAGATCGAGACTATACTGGCTAACGCAGTGAAACCCCGTCTCTACTAAAAATACAAAAAATTAGCCGAGTGTGGTGGTGGGCGCCTGTATTCCCAGCTACTTGGGAGGCTGAGGCAGGAGAACAGTGTGAACCGAGGAGGCGGAGCTTGCAGTGAGCCGAGATCGCACCACTGCACTCCAGCCTGGGCTACAGAGCGAGACTCTGTCTCAAGAAAAAAAAAAAAAAAAAGTTTTTCTTCATGTGCCATTGAATTTCTTCAAGTTTTACAGTACTTTCTGAAATTTTACAATGAGTTTCTCTACAGGGTCTGTCCCGCAGACCCTGACCCAATGACAGATGAATAACATACACTGACACAGACATTCGGCTTGTCAGTCCAGCTAAGGATCTGCGCTCCTCACAGACACCAAGGAAGGTGATGTGAAGAGTTGGCAGCCACAACCTCGACTAGCCGGCCTGGCTGGCATTTATTCAGCACACATTAAATGACAAAGGCTTTGAGTCAACACACCTGTGTGTAATTAACTTGGTAACACTCACTCTAGAAAGGGCCATCTTGCCTGCGAATGATTAAAGGTTAGTATTAGGACCACATGAGTAAACAAGCCACTTAGATAAACTATTCTACGTTCTTTTCTATCTGCACCCTAAGCTCTCTGCCTTCTGAAAACAGAATCTGGCTACCTTCAGCCAAACTACCTGAAGCTATGCAAAACTCCGTGGCTTTCCAAGAAGGTTTGCTTTTTTCTATTCCTATCATTTCTTCTGCCATCCTGACTGAACCCCCATACTTCTATTACAACTACTTTTAAAGTAATATATAACAATCAAACTAGAATACAAACAACTATAATCTTAAACTACTGTACAAAGAGAGGGGACATTTATAATTTTTTTCATGGATAGCCAATCAATAAATCATCTCAACTCATGTCAATAGAGGCTTAGTTCAAGTTTCCATATATCATAGATACTTGAAATGTAATATCATCAAGTTGCAAATATTCATATAGAGGGTTGTTTATGCTCACTGGACTATATTTAGGCAAGAAAAAATGTCTTGAAAAATGTTATAAACCATTTAAACAAGGTGTAGAGGAATAAAATGATATTATCCACTAATGTTTAACATAAAATTAGATTAACTAGAACATCCTGTTTCCAAAGAAATTCAGTCAGTAATGGTTTTATAATAACAAGAATTAGAAATATTTATGAAAATTTCTTCTCAGAAGGTCATTGAATTTTCATCTATGTAACTTAAATTATTCCTCCAAGATCCCTATGAAGTAGGAAAATGTTTTATCTTCACCACATGACAAAGTACATGAGCAGTTAAGTATCTTACCACAGGATATTTTGGTAGAAAACAACATAATCCTATTTTTTCAGACATTTACATTTGAATTAATTTACACATGCATGTAATAAACCATCTAAGTCATTTTTATAACTCTTTAAAAATCCCAAGAGTGCACAATGCCTTTATATGGCTGGAGATTAGCTAATAGTTAAAGATAAGAAACAATAAAAGAATCATTGTACAAGAAATACTGTTGTACAATTGTGCATACTTATCAGATATAACTCTTTCCTTAATCTTTAATAAACTTCATCTTAGAAAATACCTAGCCCCCATCTTTCTTCTTTCAATTGGATCCTTAACTTTATTTTCAGCTATAATTGCCTTATGAACAAACACTTCATTGTCCATGAAAACTGTCCTGCTCTTTTAAAATCTAGCCTAAATTATTTTCTGAGTACAAAACTGATGTCTTTGCCTGTTTTTATTTTGTTTTGTTTTTAAATGGAATAGAACACAATATATTTTGGACAGCTACAATGCTTATTCAAAAGTAGTGCTGAGATTAGAAGTAATCCTTTTTAATGTTTTACCAAAGAACTGCATTAATGTTACGCAGTGCTGGTAACTGCTTTAATCTTTTAGATTTCTTGTAGCCAAAAACAGAGTGATGATTTCTTCTATACTTAGTCTATAACTTTGTTTAATATTCTTTCGATAAACTTTTAAAAAATAATCTTAATTTTGAGTGTATTGGTTGTTTTCTAACTCAAGTACATTGAATAAGTTAAGAACAAATACCAGCCCTTTAGCTGAATAATAGACATATTTCTGGAGAGTGACATTGTTTCCTTCCTCTAAAGAAAAAGCAAAATAATGCATTGAATGTTACACCAAATACCTTACTAAAGAGTTTTACAGAGATATTTCCTGATGCCATAGGGAGACCTTCAGCTTCTATAATAAAGAAGAATTTGGTTAAAATTCTAAGTTTACTTAGTCAAATGTGTGATCTGGATCTGTGATTCTTTTTCCTCATCTATAGGATAGGGATTATAATGTATCATTTTAAAGGTAGTTGTCAAGAGCCAATGTTTTAAATATTTAAATAGCCCTATAGAGAATGTGGAGCTTCATGAAAGAGAGAAAATATTTCTTTCTTTGTTATCTATGACTATAGCCTACTCAGACATTGAGTTTATGTATATTTTGTACTTACTATTGAATAACACACTGGCTCATTGTGATATCATTATATCTGAAAGAAGAGACACTAGGGGATAGTGGTAGAGAGAAAAAAAAGTAATTTTTAATGTTCAATAAAATTTTAAAAAAACCACTCTGTTTCCAAGCCCTGTTTCCTAATAGATCACACCGACACTTTTAGAAATAGATTTCTAGCCTCCAAACCATTGCAATAGATGCAGAAGTTTCTACAAAATATTTGGACAATTATTTTAATCTTTGCTGAAACATTTCCAGTGATAGGTGTAGAACCTCCAATTTTATTCATACATTTAAATAATTTAGTCAATGTCTAACTCTCTATAATTGCCCAGTTTAAGTCTTATGGACCTTCATAAACAAATTCTAATTCTCCTTTGTTATGAGAATTTTTTAAGGACCATGTTCATGATCTATAGTGAATATGTTGTTCTTCTCTGCCAACATTCCCTTCTTGAGCTGTTTTTCCTTTCTTCACTCCTTGTAGCCTTGGTGAGACTCTCTTGGTGGCATGTGATTGGAGTGACCAGAAGTTAACATTCTGTCCCTTGTATAGTCATGATTCCAGGGGCTGGCACAAGAACAAAGCAAAACCATTCTTGGCCTTCATGGCTAAATAAGTAATGATCTCCTCTTTTTGCTTAAGATAATCTGAGTGCTATTCAGTTGCTTCATTAGCAATTAATGACTTGTTAATATACTTTGTCTATATCATGTTTTTTCTTTTATTTTCCCTGTATAACAACTCTTTGTCCATCTTCAGTGTTAAGCCTGTTTCAGATTCTTTACCATACATTGTTCTTTTTTCCAAATGATGAACGTTTTTTTTCTTAAAATGAATTTCCAAGAAATGAGCAAAAATATGCTAATGACCAATGCAGAGACTATGCAGCAGCATCCTCCTTGTTCTGATTGCTGTTTTTCTAATAATGAAGCCTAAGTTGGCATAGCTTTGCTGGCACCCCATCACCTAATTTGCTGGCATTGAGTTTGTGAACAAGTAAACTCCTGGGGCATCCTAGTTGACCACAAGACAGAAGAATGAGGGTGAAGGTAGGGTATTAAAGCCCTAGGGTGCCTTCCTATGAGGTTGCCTGCAGGCATTGGCCACTGCTCTTCTCAAAGCAGCTTATTCTCTGCATCCCCTTCTCCCTCCTGATTCTGGCAACTTCTCTCTCTAATCCTTTTAATTTAGGTTTGATAACAGCTTCACTGATGCTAGCCCATATTCTTTTGAGGTTCCTCTATAATTAGTCTATATCTTTGTTTAATATTTTCTTCAACAAACTTAAAAAAAAATCTTATTTTGAGTGTGTTGTTTGTTTTCTAACTCAAGCACATTGAATAAGTTAAGAACAAATACCAGACCTTTAGCTGAATAATATTGTAGACACCTCTATGCAGAGTGACATTGATCCCTTCCTCTAAAGATAAAGCAAAATATCATTTTATTAAAATTAATATAAATAAAATGGTACCTGTTGTATAATAAAATAGTATTAAAATATTAATTAACAAAATGTTTTGCTAATATTAACATAAAATAGTATTTAATAAATATTGAATATAGTATTTTATATAATATTGTAAGGCTAGACTATAATATTATAAATACAATGTAACATTTGATATGAATAAATATCCCCATGGTTGCCATTTCAGCAGTGAGGTACAGTTGCATTAATAGGGACATGTCCTTTCCTTAATATCTAATAACATAAAAGTAAGAGTAGTTGGAGATGAAAAAATAGGATGTAATTTTATGAGCATACAAATAATAAAGACTGTGTTTGCTCACAATAAATGCAATACCACCATCCCATCCTCTCAGTAATTCACATTAAACACTGAATATTTGCCTTAAAATACAGGAGAGAAGAAAAGATCAAAGACTATTAAACAAGGCTGAGAGTTATGGCCCAAGGATTTAGGTGCGGCATAACTTCTTGAAAACCACTTCTCTATTCAAAGGGGAAGTGCTTGAGATAGTTTTGTTAGAAGGTCATTTTCTTCTTTCAGAAGGTATATGATTTTGTATGTGTATTTATGTGTATGCCAACATGACACAAAAGCTTTTTAGATGTGCCACAGAATAGTGAGAATAAAAGTGGGGAGGAAGAGCTCCATTTGTAGATCCCTTAAATAACAAGCTATAAACAACGGATTTGACATTTTGAGCAATCATTCTGAATTCTTCCATCTCTAGATAACTATTTTAATTAAAAAATTTTTGAGGATATTTTTATGTATGTGAATAAGCATTTGTTATGGAGTTAAGCGTTACATTCAATGGTGTACATGTTTTTAAATCTCTGAACATACATTGTCAAATTGCTTTCTAATAAAATTATATAAATTTATATTTCAAACAATCACATAAAAAGTGCTGGTCTCACACTATAATGACTTGCATTGTGGAATCAATCTTTAATTGCAAACTTTTTCCTACAACAGTCAAAATTCTTGGGTGATGGGCAGACTACTGGAAGGCGGGTCCCCCGTTTTGTATAGAAACACCCTTTGTTTATAATGTCAGCTCTGTTAACTTAATCCAGACCTCACCATTTTACTCTGATCCCTCATAAAACTCAAGAAGCAACATTAAGAACTAACATGGGGCTAGGTGTACCACTTTGGGAAGCTAACGTGGGAGGATTGCTTGAGTCCAAGAGTTCAAGACCAGCCTGAGCAACATAGCAAGACTCTGTCTCTACAAAGAATAAAAAACTAGCCAGGCCTGTAATCTCAGCTACTAGGGATGTTGAGGCAGGAGGATGGGTTCAGTCCAGGCGTTCGAGGTTAAGGTGAGGTATAATCACACCAGTAAACTCTAGCCCGGGCACCAGAGTGAGACTATCTCTTAAAGAAAAAAAACAAAACAAAACAAAAACGATTAGCCTCAACGGAACCCCTAATATGTCAGGAAGACAAGACAGTATCTAATATAAATTATTTTTTACAAGGTAGAGGAAAGTAATTCATATTCAGAGAGAGGTTGTTGAGGTGACATTGGAGATGTTTGTACGTTTTGAGTGAGTCAGTTCTAGCTGGGGGCCCATTTGTCTCAGGATTACTTGTGACTGAGAGGAGAATTTTGCCTCTAGGACATTATTTCAAGTTTATTCAAAATTACATGCAAAAGTAGTCACCCACAGATGGTTACTCCGTAGCTTGCCCAAATTGAACAGATCGTTCCAGAACTGTTCTCAGAGGTGGATAAATGCCCACTTTACAAATCCCCAGTTGTCAGTCTTCAGGGAATAGAGAGAAATGGAATGCAGCTGAGACAATCTAAACTCTTCCTCAACCCTTGGAGGAGGTCTCTTTCCAGGGCAGAATTCAAGCCCATCTGCTTTGCTGCAAGGCAAGTTCCCTACTGAATGAGAGCTCAACCCAGAAGATTTCAAAAACCAAGCCTGGGGACTTTTAAGACCACATTTTACAAACACTTTAAAATGTGGTTTTGATGGTGTTAACCTTTAACCGTGCTTTTCTTTTTTGAAAAAGGTCTCTGTTTCGAATCCTGCAACTCTCTCAGACCAACTACAGGTCATCATTTCCATAACTACACCAACCTACAGCGAACTCCTTTCTGGTGTTTATTATCTGTATTGCCATTCATTGCCTCTTATTGCTTTGTTGTTGATGTTGTTGGTTTTGTAAGCAGGCCTTGAACTCTAGGAAGATTATAAGCATCTTGGGGTTAGGGGATAGATATTTTATCTCAGTCTATTTACTTTAAACAAAGTAAGTTCTAACATTGTGTATTGAGTACTGTACTTGTTAACAATTCTCAGCATGTGAAATAGATCATTTGTGCAGCTTGGAAAAGTTATTTACATGATTATATAGAATGTTTGTGATTTGGTCAGGGAGTATTATTTTCTCTCATTAATTGCCATGTGCAGAATACTTAAAGTGGAAATAATTTTCACTGGAGACAAAGAAAGAGGAAAACCATGTTGATCTTCACTGCCAGTCACCACAGACTGTAAGCCTCAGTGCTTCCAGGAAGAATGAATAAGTCAAAAGTAAAAGTCAGACCTTTAAAACTTTTTTGAAACTTTTAAAGAAAGAATATTTATTGCAGAGAACCAATTGAGTGAGTGTTAGGGGGTAAATTGCTCAAGTTTATTTATGAAAATAGAACAGTCTTTGGAGTATTTATCATCACTTTTATAAACTGTCTTTAAGTATAGACTGATGGTATACTTTGTTCAGGATGGTCCTGGTTTGTGCTCAGTGTCCTAAGAAATTACCAATAGCTTCTCCCCAGCCCTTCCACATGCAACATGTCACAAGGGGATACTAAATTTTATGACTGCTGCACAGATTGAATGTCTTAGTCAAGATCCCTACTTTCAAAGAATGAAAAACCACTCAATCAGTACAAAGTGGTTTTTCCAGATTAGATGATTGTATACTTTGCTAGTTTTGAACCACTCATCAGATATTGGACTATTTTAATATGTTGCCAGCATTATCAAATAATAAAGGTAAACAAATAGGTATTTCTGGTCAGATTTACTATGTGCAAACTTTTAAAATAGATTTTAGTATTTCTGATATTTGTGCTTTGTTCATGCAAAGTAAATTAGAATCTGGTGTATTTAAAAGAATGCACCAGAACATTTTAAAAGAATGTTTATTTTACTCAATTAAAAACAATTCCTTAGAGAGAACATTTAGATCTGATTCTAGCTATTCAAACTGAGGAGAAATAAATGACTTAAACACAGAATGACTAGGTATTTGCAGGGTGACTTGAAGTCCCAAGGGGTAATAAACTTGCGTATATTTCATAAGAGTGTTATTAACAAGCAAGTGGCTTTTTGGGTCAAGAGGTTGATTCCTAAAAGTAATGTCAAACCCATCACATATTCTCAGAAGCATGTGCATTTAGGTTAACTCTCATTATGCAAGCTTGTGTCAATCAATTTTCTAGTTCCCAGTTTCCAAGGATGTTAGAAGAGAAATTAGTTCTTTACCTGAAAATTCTACTTAAAGTGGGAATTCGTCTTTGAAATAAACAAAGCCATCACAAATACCAGCATGCTCCGGAAGAATTCATTCCTTTAAAGAGCAATATGTTCCCTCTGCTTCATTGTGGAAAAAGTGTTTGATGGGTTATTCCTAAATTATGTTTCAAAATGTTTATCAAAAAGTCTTAACATAATAGAAGTGCACCTGCAAAAAGAAGCATATATTTTGGGTCTTGGTTGTGATCGTGGCATATGCCAGTAAATGAGCAAAAGTAATTACAATTGCTTTTGCTGTTATTGCCATTATTGTTTGTTGGTGATACTTTTATGGCTCTGGCAGCCTGGAGACAGAATTTCTTAGACAGATAAAAGATGAAGGGGAGGAATGGGAAGTGAAGAAATGAAAAGGGGAAGAATAGTGTGTGGTATGAATTATGAGAAATCAAAATATAATGCCATGTGATAAAATGTCAATCACTTATATTTACCTTCACTATTATAGTTATTAAATTAATCTTTAGAACTATAGCCCTGGAGGTTTATTTGAGATGATCCCTGGAATTCATCACTACTGTTAGTAATACCGGATTCAGTTCTTACATTCCCTTCATTGACATTAACTTACCCATTAGATGAAACTTCATTATCGCTCTTTACTTATGCATTCTGGGTACCCAATACTTTAACTGAGATACAAAATTTTAAAAATAGTCTTGAAAATTATTTTTAAGTTTAGGAAGAACCTGCTATAAACAAAAAAGGTGAGGCAGGAGGAGAGAAACTCATGAGAAACCAAAGAGCCAAAGTAATGAGGAGCCCTTTTTTGAGACCTTATTAAACTAATCAATGGTAAGAAAATATCTCTAAAATAATTGGGGAAACTAGACTAGGCTAGTCATTATTTTTTAAAAATTTTTATTTTGGTCTTAGTAAGAGCATGAAATTTATGTAAATTCCTTTTTTCTTAGAGACGAATACCAAATTATGTATTAACAAAATTGAATGATGTCTGGAATGTGTTTTAAAGCATTCTAAAAAAAAGTAGTACTATGAAACAAGATTTCAAAATACTGATTATTGTTAAAGATGAATTATGGGATTTCCATAAACTAAAAAACCAACATTGTATTTCATGTAAGTTAATAAGCTGAATCTAAAATGTGCATGATTGATCAAAACCCTGGAATTAGACAAGGCACTCCTAAAGGAGAAAGAGATGAGAGGACTTATCATATTTCAGGACTTACTACAAAACAATATTAATCCATTCACATAACAATTAATTATTGAATATCTGTTATTTGCTAGGCATACTTATTGATGTTTAAGATATAGCAGTGACAGTATAGTGTTGGTGCTGAGATAGACAAGTAGATAAAGTGAACAGAAACCAAGGATGGATCCCTGCATATATTTATAGTTAATATAAGACTTGCCTGGGAAGAAAGACTTAACAAATGCTGCAAGAACAATTAATCATTCACAAGAAAATAAATACAATTTGATCTCTACATAACTTGCCCACACACACACACACACACACACACACACACACACACAAATCCTCAGAACACACAGATTAGATTCCTGGCAGATTATAGGTGTAAAAGATAAAGACTAACTTCTTACAAGAAAACACAGGCAATGTATTTTATCTGAATGTAAAGAAAAACGTCTTAATTTAGGTGCAATAAGTGCTAAGCATGAAAAAAATTATAAATTTGAGTAGATTAAAATTAAAAACTTCTGTGTATCAAAGTATACTGGACAAAAAGTAAACACACACACAAAATCAAGAAAGAATGTTTTCAAAATCTATAACTCCTACAAATCAATAACAAATAAGCTACGCAACCCTCCAAATGAGCAAAAAAAAAAAAAAAAAAAAAAAAAGAAATCAGCAGCGTGCTGAAGAGGAAGCATAAATTGTGAAAAATTGTAGGATAAGTTGATCAACGTCTTATGCTGCTGGTGAGGATATAATATGGCATAACCATTTTGAAAGTGCACTTTTGCATTCTCTTGTAAATTTGAAAATATACATCATCTATGACCTAGCGAGTAGACTATTAAATAAATGTACTGGCAAAACCTCTGCTCGCAGTGTAACATAAGCATTGATTCTTCTATTCTTCTAACAGCATCATGGGTCACTCAGTAGTGTTTCACTGGTGACTGGTTTCATCTGGAATTTTTTATAAAGTTTATTTTAGGTTCAGGGGTACATGTGCAGGTTTGTTATATAGACTTGTGTCACTGGGTTTTTTTTTTTTGTACAGATTATTTCATCATGTAAACTTAATACTCAATCGTTACTTTTTCTGATCCTCTCCCTCTTTCCAACCTCCACCCTCAAGCAGGTCCTAGTGTCTGTTGTTCCCCTCTTGTGTTTTCATCATTTAGCTCCCACTTATAAGTGAGGATATGCTGTATTTGGTTTTCTGTTCCTGTGTTAGTTTTCTAAGGATAATGGCCTCCAACTCCATCCACGTTCTTACAAAGGACATGATCTCATTCTGTTTTTATGGATGCATAGTATTCTATGGTGCATGTGTGCTTATGTGTACCACATTTTCTTTATTCAATCTATCATTGATGGGCATTTAGATTGATTCCATGTCTTTGCTGTAGTGAATAGTGCTACGATGAACATACATGCCCATGTGTCTTTATGGTAGAATTATTTATATTTCTCAGGTATATACCCAGTAATGGGATTGCTGAGTCTAATGGTAGTTCTGATTTTAGCTGTTTGAGGAATCGTCATACTGCTTTCTGCAAAAATTGAACTAATTTACACTCCCACCAACAGTATATAAGTATTCCCTTTTCTCTGCAACCTCTCCAGCATCTACTATGTTTTGATTTTTTGATAATAGCCATTCTGACTGGTACGAGATAACATCTCATTGTGGTTTTTATTTGCATTTCTCTGATGATAAATGATTTGAGCTTTTTTTTTCATATGCTTGTTGGCTGCATGTATGTCTTCTTTTGAAAAGTGTCTGTTCACATCCTTTGCCCACTTTTGAATGGGGCTGTTTGTTTTTTCCTTATACATTTATTTACATTCCTTAAACAAATTAAAAAAATTAAAAAGCTGGATATTAGACCATTGTCAGATGCATAGTTTGCAAATATTTTATTCCATTCTGTAAGTTGTCTGTTTACTCTGTTGATAACTTCTTTTGCTGTGCAGAAGCTCCTTAATTTAATTAGATTCTATTTGTCAAGTTTTGTTTCTGTTGTGGATGCTTTTGGCATCTTCATTGTGAAATTTTAGCCAATTCCTATGTCCAGAATGATATTTCCTAAGTTGTCTTACAAGGTTTTTATAGTTTTGAGGTCTGCATTTAAGTGTTTAATCCATCTTGAGTTGATTTTTGTATATTGTACAAGTAAGGGGTCCAGTCTTAATCTACATATGGTTAGCCAGTTACCCTAGTACGGTTTATTAAATAGGGACTTCATTCCCCATTGCTCATTTTTGTCAACTTTCTTGAAAATCAGATAGACAGTTATAGGTATATGGCTTATTTCTGGGCTCTATAGTCTGTTCCATTGATCTATGTGTCTGTTTTTGTACCACAAGGTCCATGTTGTACCAACAGGACCAAACTGTTTTATTTACTACAGCCCTGTAGTATAGTTTGAAGTCAGGGAACGTGATGCCTCCTGCTTTGTTGATTTTATTTAGAATTGCCTTGGATATTCAACTTCTTTTCTGGTTCCTTATAGATTTTAAAATAGTTTTTTTTTTTTTTTTGAGTTCTGTAAAAAATATCATTGGTAGTTGGATAGGAATAGCATTGAATATGTAAATTGCTTTGGACAATATGACCATTTTAACCATATTAATTTCTTCCTATCCATGATCATGAAATGTTTTTCAATTTGTTTGTTTCATCTCTGATCTCTTAAGCAATGTCTGATAATTCTCACTGTAACTGTACTGATCTTTCAATTCCCTGGTTAGCTGTGCCTAAGTATTTTATTATTTTTGTGGGTATTGTGAATGGAATTGCATTTTTGACTCTGCTCTCAGCTTGACTGTTTTTGGTGTATAGAAATGCTTGTGTTTTTGTTTGTTTGTTTGTTTTGTTTTGTTTTTCTTGAGACAAGATCTTGCTCTGTTACCCAGGCTGGAGTACAGTGGCAAGCACATGGCTCACTACAGCCTCTGCCTCCCAAGCTCAAGCAATCCTCCCACCTCAGCCTCCTCAGTAGGTGGTACCACAGATGCATGCCACTATACCCACCTAAGTTTTTATTTTTTGTAGAGACAGGGTTTCACCATGTTTTTCAGGTTGGTCTTGGACTACTGGGCTCAAGCCATCCATCCACCTCAGCCTCCCAAAGTGCTAGGATTACAGGCATGAGACACTATACCTGTCTGGAATGCTAGTGACTTTTGTACACTGATGTATCCTGAAACTTTGCTGAAGTTGTTTATCAGCTGAAGGAGCTTTTGGGCTATGGGGTTTTCTAGATATAGAATCATATCGTCCGCAAACAGGGATAGTTTGACTTCCTTTCTTCCTATTTGGATGTCATTTATTTCTTTCTCTTGCCTGATTACTCTGGCCAGGACTTCCAATACTTTGTTGAATAGGAGTGATGACAGAGGGTGTTTTTGTCTTGTGCTGGCTTTCCTGAGAAATGCTTCAAGCTGTTGCCCATGCAGTAAGATGTCAGCTATGGATTTGTCATAGATGAATCTTACTATTTTAAGGTATGTTCCTTCAATAGCTAGTTTATTGAGAGTTTTTAACATGAATGAATGTTGAGTTTTGTCAAAGGCTTTTCTCTGCATCTATTGAGATAATCGTGTAACTTTTGTATTTAGTTCTGTTTATGTGATGAACCACATTTATTTTTATATTTATTTATTTATATTTTTTGAGATGGAGTCTTGCTCTGTCACCATGCTGGAGTGCAGTGGCACAATCTCAACTCACTGCAATCTCCACCTCCCAAGTTCAAGTGATTTCTCTGCCTCAGCCTCCCAAGTAGCTGGGACTACAGGCACGCATCACCACACCTGGCTAATTTTTTGTATTTTAGTAGACATGGGGTTTCACCATGTTGTACAAGATGGTCTCGATCTCCTGACCTTGTGATCTGCCCTCCTTGGCCTCCCAAAGTGTTGGGATTACAGGTATGAGCCACCATGCTCAGCCTAATCACATTTATTATTTTGCATATGTTGAACCAACTTTGCATCTCAGAGATAAAGCCGACTTGATCATGATGGATTAGCATTTTGTTGTGCTGCTGGATGTGGTTCGCTAGTGTTTTTTTGTTGAGGATTTTTTTCATCAATGTCCATCAAGGATATTGGCCTGAAGTTTTCTTTTACGGTTGTATCTCTCTTAGACTTTAATATCAGGATGATGCTGGCCTCAAATAATAAGTTGGGGAGGTGTTCTTCCTTCTCATTTTTTTCAAATAGTTTAAGTAGAAATGTTACCAGCTCTTCTTTGTACAGTTGGTAGAATTTGGCTATGAATCTGTCTGGTCCTGGGCTTTTATTTGGTTGGTAAGCTATCTATTACTGATTCAGTTTTAGAGATCATTATAGGTGTGTTCAGGAATTTAGTTTCTTCCTGATTCAGTCTTGGGAGGGTGTATGTGTCCTTTATCAGGAATTTTCATTAAGACTTCACTCACATGCCTGGGTCCCTTAATGGGACCTCTGATGAATGGGCTTCTGTCTCTCTAAATGTAGTCTCAGAACCTTTCCATAAAGTCCCCTCAGCAGAGGAGTCAGACTACCCTCTGAGTGTACACAGATTGCATTGCAGCTTAGGTCTTCAATATACCAAAGCAGAAGCTGCAAATCCTCTTTGAAGCTAGATCTGAAACTGGCATAACATCATTTTCTCTACATTCATCTGATTAAAGGCATCACAGGTCAGTCTAGTTCAAGAAGAGAAATAGTTAAAATCTTTTAGTGGAAGATTGTAAAGGAATTTATAGATATTTTTAAGCCACAGAATGTTCATAACAGTCTTGTTCATAATAATAACATGAGAACAACTTAAATGTGAAAAAAATCTCATAGTTCACAAAATGAAACACTATATAACAAAATATTAATGAAGCCATTATATGCTGTCAAACAGATGAATCTTAGGAACAATTTTGTGTTGTTTTTAATGTAAAAGGTTTTTTTTTTCAATAATACATTCTTATTAACTATAGTCACCATGTTGTACAATAGATCTCTTGAATGAATTCTTCATATGTAACTGAAATTTTGTATCCTTTGACTAATATCTCCCCAATCCCTTTTCCACAAGCCTCGATAGTCGTCATTCTAGTTTCTACTTTTATGAGTTCAACTTTAAAAAATTTGACATGTAAATAAGACTATGCAGTATTTGTCTTTCTTTCTTTGGCTTATTTCACTTAGCCTGATGTCATCCAGGTTCATCTATATTGTTGCAAATGAAAGATTTCCCTTTCCATTTATAGGAAAATAGTATTCACTTATTTATATATGCCATAATTTCTTTATCCATTCATCTGTTGATGGACACTTACTTAGATTGGTTTCTTATCTTGGCTGTTGTGAATAATGCTGCAATGAACAACGAAACGACGACGTGAAGATGCCTTTCTGATATGTTGATTTCACTTCCTTTAGATACACACCTAGTAAGTAAATAGCTGCATCATACAGTAATTCTATTTTTTGAGGATCCTCTATATTGTTTTTCACAGTGGGTGCACTAATTTACATTCCTACCAACAATGTGCCAAGATTACCTTTTCTCCACATTTGCGTCTATTGTTATCATTCATCTTTTTGTTAATAGCCATTTTAGCAGGTGTAATTTCTCATCATGAATTGTTTCCTAATATCTCAGACTTAGAAATTTGCATTTCTCTGATGATTAGTGATGTTACACACTTATTCACATACCTGTTAACCATTTGTATATCTCCTTTTGAGTGATGGATTTCCAGATATTTTACCCATTTTATGTATGTATGTATGTATTTATTTATTTATTTATTTGAGATGGAGTTTCACCCTTGTTACCCAGGCTGGAGTGTAATGGCGTGATTTCGGCTCAGTGCAACTTCCTCCTTCCAGGTTCAAGCGATTATCCTGCCTCAACCTCCCAAGTAGCTGGGATTGTAGGCATGTGATACCATGCCTAGCTAATTTTGTATTTTTAGTAAAGATGGGGTTTTATCATGTTGGCCAGGATGCTTTTGAACCCCTGACTTCAGGTGGTCCACCTGCCTTGGCCTCCCAAGGTATTGGGATTTCAGAGGTGAGTCACTGTGCCTGGCCTTTTGCCCATTTTTAATTGTTTGTTTACTATTGACTTGTTTGAGTCCCTTATGTATTTTGAATAGTAGCTCCTTATCAGATCAGTGGTTTGCAGATATTTTCTGCCATTCCATAAGTTTTCTCTTTACTTTGCTGATTGTTTCCTTGGCTATGCAAAAGCTTTTTTTTTTATGTGATCCTATTTGTCTATTTTTGCTTTCATTGCCTAGGAATAGTGTAAGTCCTTCAATTAATCTTCAAGTTTTAGACCTTTTTTTTTAAAAAAAAAAAAAATTCTTTTTGAGCAGTTAAGATGTGCTTTGAAGAAGGCTGGTACCAGCTGCTTGGAACTTTCCTCCTGCATTCCTTCAGTCTTCAGTCATTTCTGCTCAGCTTCATTTATGATCATGGTCTCATCACCCACCTCTAGAATGTTTTTAAAATCCTTCATACATTGATGATATTTCTTATTTCTCTTCTCATCTTCTGCATTTTATTTCACAGGGCTCCGTGATGATTGTGTGTGCATAGCCAGTCGTCTGGTGCAATAGGTTTTACGTATACCTTTTCTGAATTGCAGCCATGAGAATACTGGAGCCAAGATAACAGGGTCCAAAATTGGCAAATCTCAATTCACATTGTTTTGAATTCCTTAGAAGGAAAGGACTTAATAAATGTTAGTATTCTATACACAATATTTATGCACAATTTGTTAGTTTTGAGTTATAGAGAATGGCAGTCAAAAAGGGAACGTAATCTGTTTGTTATTTTGGTTTCTTCAAATACATGTTAAAAATTTTAAATGAACATTATAATGATAAAATATTTTAATTTTAGAAGAGTGTTTTCTTGGGACCTTTAGGCCCTATAATGTTTCTTGGAATTCAAAACTCATGTATAACAATGTTTTGATGAGTTTAAGTATAAATGTAAATAAAAACATAATAAGAATTAAATTTTCTTTGAACATGTGAAAATTTTGAGAAAAAACATGTTTGGCACATATGCTCTGGAGTCAGCAAACCAGGAACTATGAGCATATTGTCCCAAAGTAGTTCATAAAACACAAAATTCACAAGAAAAGGGTATCCAATCCCCCCCATAAAAGAGGCCAAACATGTGTATTATTAATAACAACAGTAAATCTGTATACTTTGTTTCCTTGGAAATATAGAGTGTCTTACAAGTTGAATCTCAATTAACCAGTTTTATGCAATGTTCTGATATATTATACTCATTTTCCTAAAAAAAAACTTCGAGAATCCTGTATAAGACCAGTTAACCAATTGGGAACAATGTTAGTAAATGTTTACACACACAGACACACACACACACAAACACACAAAAGGCCAGAGCTTTGCTTAAATGTCTTTCTATTGCAGTCACAACTATTCCTTAATCAAGAAACTCATGTGTAGATTTTTAATAACAGGTTTATATTCTTGAAATGACTGTCACACATGCTGAGCCAGATGCCATGGGGACAATATCAGTTCTACAGTTGTACAGAATTTAGAAAGGAAAGAAATATTTGCTATCAAACATGAACTTGGTTGTACTTGTTGTTGCAATAGATGAACTTAATTTAAAGCCAAAAGTGCATTTCAATTCCCTTATTTCCTAACACAAGATAAAAGAGGCAGATGGATACTGTCATATAAGAACAAGTTTGACCAACATGGTCTTAACCAGAAGGTTAATGATAATAAATTAAATTAAATGTAAACAACCAAATGAAACAGAATGTTCTGCCAGAAGCAGCAAAAATATATCTGAATAATAAACTATAATGTCTTCGGGAAAGTTCCCAGGGAAATAGTCTTAACTGTCTCAGCAGAGACTGTCTATATTATAATAAAGGGTTTTTTTCTAGCATGAAGTTTATAATTTGTAACTGCTAATGAATCAGATTCTTTTTGCCAGGTTCATCCAGTAAATTGTTGTTGCTGTTGTTGTTCTTGTTATTTTATGAACACAGCATTGGAGAGAGAAGTTAGAAAATGGGTGCTTACGACCAAAACACATTTTAAGGTCAGTTCACTTAAAGACAGCAAAATGGATTCAAGATCTTCTTTAAAATGAGGAATCGTTTTAGTCTGCTTTGCTGTTGCTGTAACAGAATACTTGAGACTGGGTAGTTCAAAAAGAAGAGAAATTTATTTCTGAGAGTTCTAAAAAAAAAGTCAAAGGTCCAGAGGCTCATATCTGGTGGGGGCCTTCGTGCTGCATCATCCCATGGACGAAGACAGAAGGGAAAGAAGGGATGTAAGAGCAAAAATGCAAAAGAGGGCCAAGCTTGCTTTTATAACAAAGCCATTCTTGCAATAATTAACCCACTCCTGCGAGACCAACATTAATCCATTGATGAGGTCTCTGCCCTCATGACCTAATCACTTCTTACTAGACCCTACCTTCCAACACTGTTGCATTAGGGGTTCAGTTTCTAACACATGAATTATGGGAGAGGCATTCAAACCATAGCAGCAATCTGTTTTTCTAATTATCGCTAATTTTCAAAAGTGAGGGCTACCTACTTTCTCTACAAACAGGAAGTATAGACTTTAGACTGAACACGGTGTCACAATGCAGTGATGACCAAATGCTGTTCATATTAAAATCACTTGAGAGAAATTTTAAATATACAGATTCCTGAGCATCAGCCCAGACATACTGAATCAGAATCTCCTGTGTTGGGGCTCAGGAATCATTAATTTGTAGAGTCACGTTTGGAAGCTACTGCCTTCAAAGATATAGAAAGGAGGGAATGATCTATTACTTTTCCTCAGGATCTTTTCTGAATTTGACATATTTGGGGTAGGACAAACATCACATATCTTCAAGGGAGAATTATAGTATAAACATCATGAACAGGTGCCTGCCCAAGATTGTTCTCTCCTGCCTAAATTTACTTGATGCTACTTGTAGTTCAGATGCTTATGCAAAAATGCTTATGGGTTTAGGAACCATTTGCAGAGAACAAAGAGAAAGAACTAATAGATACAGAATAAATTATGCATGAGATACTTATTACTTTATTACCTTATATAAGTAAAACCTCTCATCACACATACTAGAATGCATCATTAGTATTATTCACATTGTATGAATGAGGATTTCAATGGAGAGAAGAATGAGACATTCGAACTAGGTCATAAGGCATGCAAATGGCACAGCTGGGATTCAAACTTAGCTCCAACTCTTCTAAAAATAGCAGGAGAATCAAAATCTCTTTCAGGTCTTTTATCTTTCAATATCTACAATATGAATATACTGGTCAAATATAATGAAACCTCATTTATTAGATATAGTTGGGGGAGAGACAGGCATATCTTTTCTTATACATTGAGAAATCTGAAATATGTGATCACCGGAATAAGGGATCTGCATGATACCACAGTCTCCATCTGATGTAGTTTAATTTTAGGAAATGTATGATCAATATGTCAATGTTCTGATTCTCTCTTATTATGAATTTATCAGAGTATTAATAGTTCAATCATTAAAATCCTAAGCCTTGATTTAGCATCTTGTACTTATTACTAGCTTATAGCTTATTTCAAGAAAAAGTGCATCATTTATTGAAGAAAATCTACAAAACAGTTATTTTTAAAAACTGAAGATTGCAAAATTGTTAAATATATAAACATAGTTGTTGCCTTTATTTACCTCTTCCATAAATATGATTTTTATGAGATGTTTCACAAAAACAATTATGGAATTTGAAGCAAAGCACTATTTGTAAAGTTACAAGCAGGTGGAAGGCAAGATGGTTCAATACTTTTGTACTCAGACGTTTATGACCAACTCCAATGGTCATTGCAATCTTGGTATTTCACAGAAAAGGAAAGTGTTTCTGTCCATACTGGCCCTTTACTTTTTCTAGTCATTTATTCAACAACATCTGTTTGCTGCTGTTAATTAAACATTGAACAAGTAGCTATTGGTTTACTTGGAAAAAGCCTGGAGGTCAACTTTACACACTGGACTTCTATAAATTCTGTGAAAAGAAAAATCAGATCTCATTTATTTTAAGCTCAATTTCATCAATCACAGGGTCTGGCGTGAAACTAAGGCTCTTCTAACATTCAGTAAATGAATGAGCAAGTGTGCTGGTGGGTCCTTTGAATGGTATTTTTTTTCTATTCATTCTATATATTCCACTCCTCATCAATTCCCAGACAAGAGACATTACTTCCCCCTTTCGAATGAGTCGATGCAATGAGACATCACTTCATAAAAATAATCTTGAAGACAAATTTAAATGTTCTTTCTTTTAAAATGTAGCTATCATGGGGAAAAAGGGCAGTATGAAAAGTCCTAGGCCCTTCAGATGGAAATGAGAATAAGATAATATGAAATACCTGAACAATTTGCTTTTCCAGTGGGTACATAATCACATCATAAGATGCAGATGGGTTTTCAGTTGTTGTTTTGGCTTTTGACATGTGCATAGAACACACATGCACCAAATAAAATAAACATAAGTGCACTTTCCACAGAGAGAACACCTGGCTTTGTGGAAAGTTAGAAGGCCACACGATGCCTCAGAAAATGGATAAAATAAACTAAAACTAAGCACTAAATTCAATACTAAAACCCCTTCATCTGGAACTCAATTAAGTTACCATTTCGGTTAGCATGCAACTATAATAACATATGCCTAAACTTTCCAAAACCCCACAATCTTGAAAAAAAGTGGTCCCATGACATGCAAGTATCTGACTTAGCAGTTCTGCTTCAATGAAGAGAAAGCAAAAAAGAAAAGGGAGCTATCATCTATTGAGCGATTAATATATTCCAGGTACTATGAAAGGTACTTTATTTGGTCATCTCCCTCCCTTTAAACATGAAGGAACAAATGGCAAGGTGAGAACAAATAATATTATAGATTTCAATAAACAATATTCTATTCATAATTATTACCTGTCTCTGGCATTCCCTATCCACCAGTCTAGAAAAATAGGTGACAAAAATAAAACAAAAGAATAAAATACATCTTTTTCTAACTTCCTGATAGAAAGTTGATCATTGGAACTCTAAATGCACGGAAAAGTCTTCTATCTAATTTAAAAGGTAGATTTCTTTTGATAGTCTAACTGCCATCTCTTATACTCATGTTGAAATAAATTGGGAAGAACATATTAATTCTTATTTGTGTTGTCCCTGTTTTGTATAAAAAATAACGTTGTCTCGTGTTCTCTCAATTTCATACTCGAAAATCAGAGGGCACAGATATGAGGATACCTACACACGCTAGTCCGACTATGCTGAATACCCACATCAATCTTATATACCTTATATAATTTTACCCTATTAAAATATGATCATTGACCTTGGACAAGCTACTTAACAGCTCCAAGTTGAAATTTTCTCATCTGTGATATAGGTCTTTCTGTAATATGTACTGTATAGAGTTGTTGAAGATATTAAATTATATAATACATGTTAATTATTTAGCATATGGTAAATACTAATGAATATAGGCTATTTATCCTAGTTTGTACAATACCTACCCAAATGGTGAGATCTGGGAAAGAAATTTAACGGTGGTCACAGCTTACCAAAGGGATTTTCTGTCCTACCAAGCTGACAAGCTCCTATCCTGTACTTCTTGAGAGATGTCTGATTACTGATGTGCACAGTTTAGGCCTAAGGAATAACTCTCAGTATATACACAAACACATCCATACGCAGCTGCACTAGAAAATACATCATTAAAATATCTGTACTTTGGATTATTTTTCCAACTGAAATATAATATTTAGTATATTTGTTAACATATTTAAGGACAACATACAATAAAAACGACATTAATAATGATGTAAACCTATTAAAAGATAATTTAATTATTTAGGCTATTGGTTTGTATACTCCCATCAATTTCTAGGAACTAAACATACAGAAGATATTATACTTTGGGGCATGTCTAGATTTCAAAATGAGTCTAAAGATCTCTTTTAATGCTTTTCCTGAGGAAATAAAACATTTTATTTTAATAACATATTTATAAAAATGGCTGGATTATTATACATCAGGGAAGACAAATTAGTCTTATCTTGACTGTCAATGGTGATTAATTAGCAATGGATATCTGCTCCTCAGAGTGCCATACCATAAGGCGAGTACCTGGAACAAGTCCAGATAAGGAGATCTGAGAGCTGTATATTTGCTATACTGGCTTTTGTTTTAATTTTAGAAATATATTGTCTGTCCATAGAAGCTCTAGATAAAATAAAAATGAAGTTTCCCATTTTAAATAAATACTTAAGAAAAATTTTAAAAATCTAACTAAAGGGGAAACTTTGACATAAAATTTTATGAAAATATCTTATATATTTCTCTTTTGAGGACTGTATCATTTTGGTGTACACTTTTTTTTTTTTTTTTTTAAGATCCAGGGTACATGTGCAGGATGTGCAGGTTTGTTACATAGATAAACGTCTGCCACGGTGATTTGCTGCACCTGTCAACCTATCACCTAGGTATTAAGCCCAACATGCATTATTTTTCCTGGTGCTCTCTTCCCCCACCATCACCTGGGTGTTGTTCCCCTCCCTGTGTCCATGCGTTCATGTTGTTCAGCTCCACTTATAATTGAGAACATGTGGTATTTGATTTTCTGTTCCTGTGTTAGTTTGCCAAGGATAATAGCTTCCAACTCCATCCATGTCCTTGTAAAGGAGATGATCTCATTCCTTTTTATGGCTGCATAGTATTCCATGGTATATATGTACCACATTTTCTTTACCCAGTCTATCATTGATGGGCATTTCATTTGAGTCCATGTCTTTGCTATTGTGAATAGTGCTGCAATGAACATATGTATGCATTTATCTTTATAATAGAAATGATTTATATTCCTTTGGGTATAAACCCAGTAATGGGATTGCTGGGTCATATGGTATTTCTGGTTCTAGGTCTTTGAGGAATCATCACACTGTCTTCCACAATGGTTGAACTAATTTACTTTCCCACCAACAGTATAAAATTTTTCGTATCTCTCTGCAGCCCCACCAGCATCTGTTGTTTCTTGACTTTTTAATAGTCGTCATTCTGACTGGTGCAAGGTGGTATCTCACTGTGGTTCTGACTTGCACTTCTCTAATGATCAGTGATATTGAGGGGTTTTCTTAAATATGTTTATTGGCCACATAAATGTCTTCTTTTGAGAAATGTCTGTTTATGTCCTTTGCCCATTTTTTTTTTTTTTTTTTTTGAGACAGAGTCTCACTCTGTTGCCCAGGCTGGAGCGCAGTGGTGCCACCTCAGCTCACTGCAACCTCCGACTCCTGGGTTCAAGCAATTCCCTGCCTCACCCTCCCCAGTAGCTGGGATCCCAGGCGCCCACCACCATGCCTGGCTAATTTTTGTATTTTTAGCAGAGATGGGGTTTCACCGTGTTAGCCAGGCTGGTCTCAAACTCCTGACCTTGTGATCCACCTGCCTCGGCCTCCCAAAGTGCTGGGATTACAGGCATGAGCCACCATACCCAGCCTCCTTTACCCACTTCTTAATGCTATTTTTTTTGTTGTTGTAAATTTGTTTAAGTTCCTTTGTAGACTTTGGATATTAGATCTTTGTCAGATGAATAGATTTCAAAAATTTTCTCCCATTCTGTAGGTTGTCTGTTCACTCTGATGATAGTTTCTTTTGCTGTGTAGAAGCTCTTTAGTTTAATTAGATACCATTTGTCCATTTTTGCTTTTGTTGCAATTGCTTTTGATTTTTTCATCATGAAAGCTGCCCATGCATATGTCCTGAATGCTATTGCCCAGGTTTTCTTCCAGGGTTTTTACAGTTTTGGGTTTTACATTTAAGTCTTTAATCTATCTTGAATTCATTTTTGTATATGGTATAACAAGGGGTCCAGTTTCAATTTTCTGCATATTACTAGCCAGTTCTCCCAGTACCGTCTATTAAATAGGGAATCTTTTCCCCATTGCTTGCATTTGTCAGGCTTTTTGAAGATGAGATGGTTGTTAATAGCCGATCTTATTTCTGAGTTCTCTATTCTGTTCCGTTGTTCTATGTGTCTGTTTTTGTACTATGCTGTTTTGGTTACTGTAGCCTTGCAGTATAGTTTGAAGTCAGGTAGAGAGATGCCTCCAGCTTTGTTATTTTTCCTTAGGATTGTCTTGGCTATACACGTTCTTTTTTGGTTCCATATGAATTTTAAAATAATTTTTATCTAATTCTGTGAAGAATGTCAACAGTAGTTTAATGGAAATAACATTGAATCTGTCAGTTACTTTGGGCAGAATGACCATTTTTATGATATTGATTTTGCCTATTCATAAGCATGGAATGTTTTTCCATTTGTTTGTGTCCTCTCTGATTTCCTTCAGCACCACTGTTCAAGGAGAACTTGGTGTTTACTTTTGAAGTAGTCGTAAATTGGCTGGATTTTGCATTGGTGATTTCCACATTTCTTATCACAAATGAGCAAGTTGAATTAGAGTAGATGAGTTGATGACAGTTGGTGACACTGTTGCTTTGCACTCCTATGTACTTGAATGAGCCATCTGATGTTTCAAATACTAAATGTAACCATTTATTAAATGAACTTAGCTAGACTTACGTAACCTAAGGTTTGGATGAAACCTTATAAAGATCTTGTCATCTACATTTTTTCTTCACAGATTACTACAGAGAGAGAGAGAGAGAGAGAGAGAGAGAGTTGGGGAGAGAGAGAGAGAAAAAGAGAGAGACAGAGAGATCATAAAATCTCATGTTTTTACATACATAGTTTTTCCTGACAAGTTATTATGGCTATCACTACATAGAAAGATTGCAGATTCGTGTCACATTAGTATCCTTCTTTCTGCTTAAAATAGAAATAGCTCATGATTTATTTATTTAAAGTAACTTATGTGTCCTATATATAATTGATATGATTTGGCTGTGTCCCCACCCAAAACTCATCTTGAATTGTAGCTCCCATAAATCCCACATTTCCATGGGTGGGAACCAGTGAAAGGTAACTTAATCATGAGGGCAAGTTTTTCCCATGCTGTTCTTATGGTAGTGAATAAGTCTCACGAGATCTGATGGTTTTATAAAGGGCAGTTCCCCCTGCACATGCTCTCTTGCCTGCCACCATGTAAGACATGACTTTGCTCCTCCTTCACCTTCCACCATGACTGAGAAGCCTCCTCAGCCATGTGGAACCATGAGTCTATTGAATCTCTTTTCATTATAGATTGCCCAGTCTCAGGTATTACTTCATAGTAGTATGAAAATGGAACAAAGGCACATATTTTATAAACTTCTTTGCAATAAGATTAATGAGAAGTCTTTTGCTGGTAAAATAAAAGGTTTTATCACATCAAAACCTCATTTGTAAACTAGTTTTTAATTTAAAGGTAACATTTTGTGCCTCAGTATTCTTTTATAAGAAGATGTAACATGTGTTCTTTACACTGGGCATTGAAATATCTATAGTGTTAGAGTCTTGAACTATCTCCTCTCTCCCTTTTTCTCATTCATAAATTCCTGATATATACAATGATTTGTTTCATTAAGTCTATAACCAGAAGCTTATGCCTGAGGTGAAGCCTTTTAGGAAGTGTTTGTCTGCAGCCATCTACATAGCTTACTGCAATGGTTAATTTTTGTGTCAATTTTACTGGGCCACGGGGTGCCCAGAAATTTGGTCAAATATTATTCTGAGCATTTGTGTGGGGGAGTTTTTGAATAAGTTTAACATTTAATTTGGTAGACTTTGAGTAAAGTAGATTGCCCTCATTAATGTAGGTGGGCCTCATTCAATCAGTTGAAGAATGGCACAAAATCACTAGTTTCTTCAAAGCAAGAGAGAACTCTATTAGCAGACTGCCTTCAGACTGGAACCATACCACTGGCTTTCCTGAGTCTCCTCTGTCAGTTTACCTTGCAAATTTTGAGCTTACTAACCTTCATATGACATGAACCAATTCCTTACTATAAATCTCTTTGCATGTTTGTGACCCAATCTCTCTCCCTTCCAACACACACCCTATTAGTTCTGCCTTACTGGAGAACTGTGACTATCATACTCAGTTTATATATGATGGAGAGGTAATTTTTACTGTCACTTTATAACAACTGATTGATGCTGTCAGCTGTGAATTTTAGTGAATTAAAACTCTTATATCAAGGGGGGTAAATATGAAAGCTTTGAGTATGAAATAGTTTTGGTACAAGTATAAAGGAAATACAAACTGTCACTGTCTGAGATATTTTTAACACACCAAAAATTGTATAGAAACAATAAAGATTGAGTCAAAGGAGGAAATTGAGTTTGTTTTGAGGTGACCGTGTAGGGAGTCAATGGGAAACATGCAGGTTGTGATCCTAAAATTTTCTTTGGATCGTGTCAGTGTGAGAGCTACTATGTCACTGATAGAGATGGAGAAGGGTTTAGAGCCAAGAATGTATTTTCAATGACAGTGTGAAATCTGAGGACATTGTTTAAAGAAACTTTTAAGAATTCAGTCTGGAAATTCCTTGTAAAATAATTGAGGACAGTCGGGAGAAAATATCAGCAAATAAAGGGGACATTGAAGCCATTCGTTGATTAAATTTGTGCGGAATAAATGTAGAGAAAAACAAAGCTAAAAACTAATGCTTGAGGAAATTACTCCAATCTAGTGGGAAGAGAAGAAAGAGAAGCTAGTAAAAGAAATTAACATTCAGAAAGTAAGAAAACAATTAGAGATAGTCTAATGTAGCCAGGAGTACATATCCCAGACCTTAGAAAATGGTTTTTACCTTCTCAGATTTTTCTGAAGTAAATATAAACAAATCCATTTTCTGTCTCTTCTTCCTTTAATTCCATTATTATCCATTGGTCAAAGCAATATGAACCAATTCTAGTAGAAATTACATTGAAAGCTCCAATTAAATAGGATTTTCTTGTGAGTCATCCAAGAAATAGATTCTCTGAGCAGAGGTTTACACTTACGTATGGTACTAATAAAGATTATTTGCAATAAGATTGGCAATGACAAATTGCCTACTATAGTAATAGCTTCATTATATAGAATTATTACTTGGAAAATTAATTTTAATTGAAAACAATTTATCTGAGTGGTAGAAGTAAAAAGATTCTCCGGCCAGAGTATATACTTGCTTTGTCTACTTAGCAGTGATTATTTCCCTAACTTTCTTTTGACTCAAGGCTTTCTGTGCTCTATATATTCCTCATGCATATGAAATTATTTCCACAGATAGGAACACAGCATTTATTTGCATTTAATCTTCATTTATAACAAAATTACCATATGACACTTATATATCTGCATCTCATTTGGGAAAAAAATGGTACTTGCAAGAAAGTTTATTGGCAATAAAAAGGATGTGATTTAAATTTACACACACACACACACACACGCAAACATTCAAAATAAAGTCATCTCCTGATAGCTTCTCCCATTTACAGTATTTGTTCGAGGAATGAAAACGACATATTCCCTATTAAGAACGTTTTCCTCCATTATGATTTGAAATTGTCAAATAAGAGGAGTGGTCAAATCCCAAATCAAAAGTTTCTTTCTGAACTGCACCATTTCTCCCTATTAAGTATTTAATCCTCACCTAAAGGTCTCTCTAAAGTTGAGATCTTGACAAACTCCTTCTTGGTGTACCTTCCAGATGGAAATGCACTGTTAAAGCTTTCATACAATAAGAACACATTTGGAATTACATATTTGATTCATTGCTACAGTTTACATCTAGAACCTAGGAGTTTCCACTGAAAACTGAGATAATCACACATGGTAATTTAAGAATCGTAACTTTTCTGTATGTTTCCTACTACCATCATATTTGTAGAAAATAGGAAATACCTATTTTAAAAAGATTCCATAGAAATGTGTTTAATATATGTCACTATGCACAAATGGATGAACAACTTTATACTGTCTTTTGATTTTTTTTTTTAAGATGGAGCCTCGCTCTGTCACCCAGGCTGGAGTGCAGTGGTGTAATCTCGGTCCACTGCAACCTCCACCTCCTAGGTTCAAGCGATTCTCCCACCTCAGCCTCCTGAGTAGCTGGGATTACAGGGGCCCGCCATTGCGTCCAGCTAATTTTTGTAATTTTGTAGAGATGGGATTTCACCATGTTGGCCAGTCTGGTTTTGAACTCCTGATCTCAGGTGATTTTTTTTTAATATACTTTAAGTTCTGGGATACATGTCCAGAACGTGCAGGTTTGTTACATAGGTATGCATGTGCCATAGTAGTTTGCTGCACCCATCACCCCGTCATCTAGGTTGTAAGCCCTGCATGTATTAGATATTTGTCCTAATGCTCTCCCTCCTCTTGCCCCACAACCCCTGACAGGCCTTGGTGTGTGATGTTCCCCTCCCCGTGTCCATGTGTTCTCATTGTTCACCTCCCACTTATGAGTAAGAACATGCAGTGTTTGGTTTTCTGTCCCTGTGATAGTTCGCTGAGAATGATGGTTTCCAGCTTCATTCCTGCCCCTGCAAAGAACATGAACTCATTCTTTTTTATGGCTGCATAAAAAGAGGTATATATGTATGTTATATATGTGCCACATTTCTTTATCCAGTCTATCATTGATAGCATTTGGTTTGGTTTGGCTTTGAAACTGCAATCCCTCTTCCCCAAAATCCCCACTTTTCCCACTTTCTGAATTAAGCTCACACAACAGGTTGGCATTTAAGACATACTGCTATCTGGGAAAAAACCCTCAATTTTACCACATATCTATAGTCTATAGATTAACTGGATTATTATTATTATTAATCTGTTTTTAAGCCCACCTTGAATATATGAGACTCTCAAGATTAGAAGATGTGATGGCATTCTCCAGGAAAACTGACCTCTGGATCAAATGACACACCAATTTCAAGATATTCCTGATTCCATCAGTTACTCCCTTTTTCTGTCAACTGCTTTGTGTGTTTCTGTCCTTGGATTGAAGATATTTACATTTCTGATTTACATCAATATGTGAAAATCATTTTTTTTTTTTCTGAGACGGAGTCTAACTCTGTTGCCCAAGCTGGAGTGCAGTGGTAAGATCTTGGTTCACTGCTACCTCCACCTCCTGGGTTCAAATGATTCTCCTAGCCTCAGCCTCCCGAGTAGTGCGGACTATGGTGCATGCCACCATTCCTGGCCTGATATATATATTTTAGTACCAACAGAGAGACAGGGTTTTGCCATGTAGGCTAGGCTGGTCTCGAATTCCTAACCTCAGGTGATCCGCCTGCCTCAACCTCCCAAAGTGCTGGGATTATAGGTGTGAGCCACCAAGGTTGCCCTCTTACAATCATTGTGATATGCCTATTTCCTTCAAAATTTATGTTAATGGAACTGAATTGCTTGTAAATCATGAATGAATGGCTTGTAAAATCATCCCACAATTAAATATTCATTGGAATTTTTTTTTCTGTACCGACTCACAGCTGAATAAGAAAGTAGAAACAGTCAATTACATGGATATTTTATGTGCATATTATCAAATAAAATTATATATTTTTAAAAATAGCATATTTGATATCACAGATACATATATTAAGCCAGGATAACGTCAAGAAAATTTTATTTCAGGTTCTTTAAATTAGATACCAGTTATCATTACTCTTTATCTCATTTATCTGAAGAAAATGCACATGAGGCGTAGGAATCTCTCCTCCCTATTACAGGGGAAACAAGCAAGAAACACATTTTGTTCTTGTGAAAGACTTAATGGGAGGAAAAAACAGGATGGAAAGCCCTAATCTGACCTTCAAACAAAAAAGTCCTTTGAAAATAATGAAGTAAGTAATTTCCTCCCCTCTATTGGCAATGCCATCTCAATCTCTAAGAATTTCCTATTCACTCCTTGACCTTTTGAATGAGGTCATCACCAAAGGAAATGTCTTACTTCAAGAGTAACGGCAGACTTTAGAGATCTTAAACAGTTTCAGAATATAGACCTTGTTAGATCCTGTTCTTTTGAAGGGGAAGAGTAACCAAGAGTTATTTGCCAAAGAAATAACGTTTCAATGAATTTCAAAGCACTTGTATGTGTTCTGAAAGTATAGAGTTGGACTCTATATAAATTCTAACATTTCAATATATTTTACATTGCCTACATCATGAAATAATACTTTAGCTACTGAGGATTGTCATTTATTGATAAGGCTATATCTGATATAGGAACTTACACTATTAATAAAAAACAGAAGAAATGTTGAGCTGAAAAAAATATAAACTTTTCTCAAATAAAAGATGTCCATTTGATTGACTACATGGTTTCACCTTATTCAAAGGACAATGATTTTCTATAAATCTATATAAGTTTGTAATTTATATGAAAGTTTTAGAAAATAATTTGTACTGATCATATATAAGTAGCTACAGTGTTAAAATTTCTATTATGTTATTTTACTTTTTAAAATAATTTGTGTCTGATTTACAGTGTCCACAACTTAAGATGAGAATTTAGTGAATTATATTTATCTCATTCAGAACAGCAAAAAATATAAATAAATGGTGGTATATGATATTCTAGTCATGGCTGGGCATGGTGACTCACGCCTATAATACCAGCACTTTGGGAGGCCGAAGCGGTTGGATCACCTGAGGTCAGGAGTTCCAGACCAGCCTGGCCATCACGGTGAAACCCCATCTCTACTAAAAATACAAAAATTAGCCAGGTGTGGTGGCAGATGCCTGTAATCCCAGCTATTCAGGAGGCTGAGACAGGAGAATCACTTGAACCTGGGAGGTGGAGGTTGCAATGAGCTAAGATCACATCAATGCACTCCAGCCTGGACGACAAGAGCAAAACTCTGTCTCAAAAAAAAAAAAAAAAAAAAGACATTCTAGTCATGAAAAATAACAGTTGTGAAACTTTAAATTAAGAAACTGAGGAAACGATTATTTTTTACATTGCAACAGCTTTCTTTGTGCTGGTATTAACTCACAACTGTTCTAAACATGATTCTTATATAATTGTTTACTATTTTAAAATCACAGATATTGAATGTGTTAATAAAACTTTCTGAGGCCCTCTTAGTTCATGGCCCCTCAGAAGTAGAATCTGAACCCAGGATTTGAGAGCAAGTGATGCAATAAAGAAGTTCTGCCAAAAGAAACCACTCAGAAAATGTGGGAAACATGACTGGAAAAAAGCAATCAAGCAAGGCTATGATTTCAGGTGAGGTACCAGCCTCAGACTGACTGAATGGGGAGCTCTGGAGGGTAAATTGCATTTTATAGTTGGTCTTATGGGGAATCAAGTGTGTTGAGCTGTTGTATTCCACTAACCATTCATTAGCTGTGGGCCATAAGCTGTCCATAGACCACTCAGCTCTAAAAAGACAAACTGACCTCTAAATTTTCCCTGCCAGTCGTTAGCAACAAAGCACAGACAGCCTAAGGAATGGTCACACAATTTCTATGGGGGATCCATGGTTTTTAGATGAGGCACCAACATTGTCTACTCTAGGAAGCATGTTGAATTTTAATTAGCAATATTAAAAATAGCTCATAATATTGTTGCAGATATTCCCAGCCATTCACCACTCCAGAACCATTCACCACTGCTACAACCACCACCATCGCTGACACCACCACCTGTAGCTCTGTTACCCTTTGCTGATTTAGCCTGATATTATTAAAGTGTTTACCTTTACACTGTGCACTTTTAACTATTAGAATGATTATTGGTTTTAGCCAGTCATATAAATGGCGTTTTCTTTCACAGTGGTTAGTTTAGAAGTTAGCAAGAAACTTAATCCTCTTGATTTTTCAGGGAAAATGTGTCCACATTTTCCACCTAATAAAAAAAAACTGCACAGCAGAAAATATTCTTCACGACAACATCATTATGCCTGCATGCATTGACAGAAATTACTAAGGCCATATTGCCATCATAAGTGGCAATAAAAAATACGGTCTGTAGGTAGCAAAGTAAATCATGGAAAACCACAAAGGTTTGGGTGAGATTTCTGGGCCACTGTAACCTCCCCAGAGCTGGATTTCTATTAGGCAAATAAAAAATACTAAATAATTGTCAATTGGGTCTCCTGTGTTAGCAAAAGCATTTTTATTAATGTAATAATAGCTATCAAGCTATTGGACTTTATAAAGAGCCTACAATGTGCCAGCTATATTTAGAAGTACTTTATATATATCAATTCATTCTGGTGAAAGAGAACACATCCCATAGCTGCTAATAAATATCATAATTGTCACATATAGTCAAGGTATTTGGCTTATTGAAAACATTCAAGTTATGTTGTGTTGCTCACTAAAGTTACTATACATTATCACTACTGCTTCCAGCAAAAACTATAGGGAGGAAACAGCAGATATTATTTTATGTTTAAGTAATGTAAATAGCCATCTTAATAAAATAATTACATACATGTCTTTTTTGATTTTCTTAATAATCATCTTGTGCAGAAAAAAAAGTATTATAATTTATAAGAATACTAAACTAACTATTGAAAACATTTGTATGTCATTTTTCATCTCCTATATTTTTCTAGGCAATATTAGCAGAACACTACCCAGAAAGATTTCCAGGCCATATCAACATAATCAATATGTTTGTGAAATCAAGCACAAAAATTCAAATTTCTGGTATGTAATATACAAAGTGTATCTATACAATTTAGAATTTGATAAATTTTACATGCTTATTCTTTCTCTGAATGTATTACATAATGACATGAGATATATTGACTCATGGGCTATAATATTTCATTTAAGAATAGTGTCTTCTTCAAAATAGATTTAGGAATACTTAAAGCTTGATTTACCTCAACCAAATAAATGAAAATCTTAGAAGTGTCATTGTTGCTAGATCCGATAAGAAAAACTATCCAGTCTGGTACCTTTGCCTGCTGTTATTCTTCTCTATTTATCTTTATTAGTATTCTAGAGTTATTAAGAATAGATTATAGTTGAAATATGAGAAGTCCTGGGAAAAGCTTCATGGGCAGCCACCTAACCACTTTTTTATATTCTACCTGAGACTGGCTTTAAGGAAGAACAATCAGAATACATACTTTAATTAGAGGTGGAAGAACAGAGTAACTTTAACTCTATGATATTCTATCAGGGGAACCAGCCCCTGATATTTCAACATAGGTTCTTTTCTATTTTCCCTAAGTGTCAGCTGTTTTGAGAAATAAAGGGAAAGAGTACAAAAGAGAGAAATTTTAAAGCTGGGTGTCCAGGGGAGACATCCCATGTTGGCAGGTTCTGTGATGCCCCCTGAGCCACAAAACCAGCAAGTTTTTATTAGCGATTTTCAAAAGGGAGGGAGCATATGAATAGGGTGTGGGTCACACAGATCATTTTCATAGGGCAATAAAAGATCACAAGGCAGAATGTCAGGGTGACATCACAAGGTCAAGGCGAAACTAGAATTACTAATGAAGTTCCATGTCCCAGTGTGCACGCATTGTCATTGATAAACATCTTAACAGGGTTCAAGAGCAGAGAATCAGTCTGGCTACAATTCGCCAGGCTGGAATTTCCTAATCCTAGGAAGTCTGGGGACGCTGCAGGAGGCCAGGGCATGTTCCATCCCTTATCTGCAACTGCATAAGGCAGACACTCCTAGAGCGGCCATTTTAGAAGCCTCCTCCTGGGAATGCATTCTTTTCCCAGGGCTATTAATTATTAATATTCCTTACTGGGGAAAGAATTCAGCGATATTTCTCTTACCCATTTTCAGCAATAAGAGAAATACGGCTCTGTCCTGCTCAGCTCCCAGGCAGTCAGACCCAATGGTTATCTCCCTTGTTCCCTGAACATCGCTGTTATCTTCTTCTTTTTTCAAGGTGCTCAGATTTCATATTGTTCAAACACATGCTTTACAAACAATTTGTACAGTTAACGCAATCACCACAGGGTCTTGAAGTGACATACATTCTCAGTTTACAAAGATGACGGGATTAAGAGATTAAAGACAGGCATAAGAAATTATAAGAATATTAATTTGGGGAACTAATAAATGTCCATGAAATCTTCACAATTTATATTACTCTGCCATGGCTTCAGCAGGTCCCTCTGTTTGGGGTCCTTGACTTCCCATAATAATATGCAAGAATTTTTTTATCCTAATCTTTATGTGACCCTGGAAATGTGAATTCAGGCTGAGTGTGGTGGCTCATGCCTGTAATTCCAGCACTTTAGGAGGCCCAGGTGGGTGGATCCCCTAAGGTCACGAGTTCAAGACCAACCTGGTCAACATGGTGAAACCCTGTCTCTATTAAAAATACAAAAATTAGTTGGGTGCAGTGGCATGTGCCTGTAATCCCAGCTACTTGGGAGGCTGAGGCAGGAGGATCACTTGAACATGGGAGGCAGAGATTGCAGTGAGCTCAGATCACGCCATTGCACTCCAGCCTGGGAAACAGAGAGAGATTCCATCTCAAAAAAAAAAAAGTAAAATAAAATAAATAAATAAATAAATAAATAAAGCGAATTCATCCTTCTGAGAGTTAAAGCTAATGTCTATAAATTTTGATTGATAATTAATAATATTTATCTGTGACTTCATAAAGAGTTAAAGGATGAATATGAAAGAATATCATTGCCTTAGTGTGTGAATCTCATGTGGTAGCACACTTTGTAAATGTTAGATCCTCTCAGTTATTTTTTTCTTTGTGACTCAGAGCCCACATTAGGTGGAAATACTAATTCCAAATTACCCTATTGAGACTAAAAATAGGACTAAAGGAGTTAAAGATCTGAACTTCAGTATCTTGCAGGAGCTAAGATTTAAATTTATGCTGAGATGTAAAAAGCTGACCTGATGTATTTTATGCCACAAGGGTATTTGAATCTTAAAAGATAAATGTTTAAATAAATGTTATTATATATGTCTATCCAAAATACTTGAGGACAGAGTAGAACTTTCACAGAGGAGGAATTTTCCCAAGGTGGTGAAGTGCAGTGTGCCATGCAGAGGGCTGCAGGGACAGTAGTATAGAAGGACTAAACAGTGGTTAGAGTGTTGAACATTCTCGTGTAGCTGACACATGAACTGTAAATGGGATGTGAGACAAGAAAAGCAAAGGCTAGGTTTTGAAAGTGAGGGCCAAACTTCAAAAATCTTGTATGAAATAAAGTAATAATTAATAATCATGGTTGACATATGGATTTCAAATGGCACTCTAAGGCAGTATGTCTTGGAGTATCAAATTTAGTTTAAAATTGAGAGTAGGATTATAGGAGTAGGAGATGCATCATATTCAAGTGAAAAAAGAGAGATACACTGAGGAACAGAATGAGAAATTAACTTGAAAAGTTAGTATGAGACTTCAGAGAATTGTAAGTACCACAACTATAGAAGGCAATCATCACCTTTATTGATAAATGAAGAAATTAAATTTAGGTGATCAAGATAATTTTCCCAGGATTATGTAACTGACAAGTCAGAAAATGGGAAATTTACTTATCTAAACCTTGTTTTTTCTAAAACAATGTACTATATATTAAGAAAATAAATTTTTAGACAAAAGTAGCAAGTCATTTGAGCATTTAAAATAGCTAAAAGCTACAATCAGACACACACACACACACACACACACACACACACCCCCACAACAAGGAAGGTAGAGGTATTTTGGCATTTGAAATTATCCTAGTAAGAAATGATAAAGGTCTGAAAGAGTGTAGAATTATTTCACTTCACTATCAGAGGCTAAATTGATCTTGGAAACATTACTTTCTTTGATAATGAAGTATTGTCATTATTAAGTATTTATAAGGTATATGTGAATAATCACAGAGTTACTTTTAAAGATAACTCATGCCGGTGAAAAGTTATGGAGGAACAAATAAGCCAATGTTTTAGTTTTAATATATTTTTAAGTGTATGAAGCAACCAATTTATTTTGATATAATCAGTGGTGAAAGTAATGCCATCAAGCATTAGTGGAGGCTTTTAATTAGAATCATGTGCTATGTAAAGCTGTTGGACAGAGTTTAAAGGATCAGAATGTTGGAGGATATAAAAAAAATGGCAAATGCCCAGTTGCTTTTGTAAGCGGTTTTAAATTAAAGCAGCAAACCTTTTAAAGCATCACACAGTGGGCAGAATGAAAATGAAAGCTAATTAACCTGAATTATTTTTCAGTTGTACAGCTTTGCAATAATCTTCCATGGAGTTCATGACCAGAGGATGACTAGACCTTGAGAAGTATTTGAAGAAGGGGTCAAGGTGGGAGCCAAGGCAACCATCTGAAACAGCTGGCCTGCCTGCCTGGGCATGTCTGAGCCAGATGTCCACTTCCGGTCCAGAGTTAGAATTATGTATAAAATCAGGTACTGGGAACAATTTATCTATGTTAAAAAGTTGTGTGTGTATGAATGGATGTATATATGTGTGCGATAAGAACAGGAAATAGTACCTTAACTGTAATAGAAGATACTTTGACAGCATGTTTCAAAATCCTTAAAATTCATATCATTTTATACATTATTTCAATTCTTACTAATTTATATTAAAGATATCATTAGAGCGAATATGAGTATTTATTACTATACTGTTTAGTGCCATTTTATTTATAATAACAAAAACTTCCAATAATTTTAATTGTTAGTAGTAGGGGAATGGTGAAACAATTCATGGAATATTTATGAAATAAAATGTGTGCAGCCATGAAAAGTCATGCAATAGAAGACTACTTAATGACAGGTGTACAGTAAAACTAAAAATTATTATAATCACATCTACAAATTGTGAGTTTAAAAGTATATTTAAGGAATTTATATCCAAATTATATATGTTTTTATAAAGAGACAAGTAATGGGATTTGAAAGTGGCCAGGGATGAAATGATATGGTACGGCTATGTCCCCACCCAAATCTCATCTTGAATTGTAGCTCCCACAATTCCCACATGTTTTGGGAGGAACCCAGGGAAAGACAACTGAATCATGGGGGGGTTTCCCCATACAGTTCTCTTGGTAATAAATAAGTCTCACGAGATCTGATGGTTTTATAAGGGGAAACACTTGTGCATGGCTCTCATTCTCTCTTTGCCTGCTACCATGTAAGATGTGAATTTTGCCTCCCACCATGATTGTGAGGCCTCCCCAGCCACATCAAACTATAAGTCCATTCAACCTCTTTCCTTTATAAATTACCCAGTCTTGGGTATGTTTCATTAAAATGAAAACATTTAAATCAAAACATTTAAACGTTTACAAGTGTTTCTAGTTGTTGAAAATTATGTAAAAGACAATTGAAAAAAAAATAAAAAACACTGTCTTGGAACACATATATCCCTGTAACCATCCACCTAGAATTTGGTGAGTCCAGTGGGAAAGGCTTTCCAGTATTCGTATTTGTGGACCCATGTTTTAGCTGAGTGGTAGGAATACAGTTATCATTTCATTTCCAAGTATTGAATAGATATAGTGTCATATTTGAAAGAAGATTATAGGACTCAGAAAATCTAGATATCATAACATCCCAAACAAGGTATAGGCAGGATTTTCACTTCTATAATTCTTGGTCTTCATTCATAAAAATCGAGGCACACTAATGCTTACCTTGGAGGAGCTGAATGTCAGCAAAGGCTAAATAATGTACAGCTTAATGGATCATATTAAGAATTACAAGTTTTATTTGAAAGAATATTTCCATCTGAATAGTCTTTCTAAACATCTAAAGAATGTGTCAAGCATAAAGATTAGTCTATCTCGTTGAAGTATGGAGAAGTAACTAGAGAGTAGAGAGGTTAGTGGGGAGGCTAATTAATAGGTTGTCATGTCAGTACAAGTGAGAGGACAAGTCTAGCTTGCACTAGGATGCTGACATCAGAGAAGGAGACAAATAGATTCAAGAGGAATTGGCAGATAAATGTCTCAGAATATATTGATGAATGCAAATGAGGATAATTTATGGACAGCCAGAATTCTGGTCTGAGCAGCTGGATAGGTGGTGGTGCCGCATAACAGCAGGGATCATTGAGGGATACAGGAGAATCAGGTATAAGAGTGACGATCATGATTATAATATTGGTTAGGTTGAGCTGAACCAGTCTTTGAGACATGAAAGTGAATGTGTGAAAGAAATTGGGTGTATCAAGCTGGAGATCAGACAGGATGTTCTGATGCTATAGATGCTGATGAAAAAGTCACTGTTAGTGAAATGCTCTCCCGCTTTCTACTAACAGAGATAAGGACTGAAGTTATTTGCATGGAGTCAGTGGAGGGAGAGAACTTCAGGTGTAGACTCTGAGGATCATTAAGTTGAAAATACTTATTGTGTAGTGTGGATAAACACATTATACAGAGTAACAGTGTGCTGAGAGTAATTGCAAACCCTCAACCTCAATCCAGAGGTTGAATGAAGCTTAAAATAGTTTGTTGGAGGCTGGCATCCATTACCAGGGAACATAGAGAGCTCACATTAATTAGTGTGCATTTTTGAAATTCTAATAGTCTTTCTTGGTTGAGCAGCTAAACAAATCAAAACAAAACAAAAAACCTCATTATTCACTGAAAGTTGCTAAGAGAAGATATGGGTTTACATCTGAATAACCTGCATATGGATTTATACCTGAATTTCACCTTTCCTAAAAAATATAATAACCTTTGTGTTTGTGTGTGAAAGTGATGTATAAATTCCTGGAATTAAAACAAACTAACAGAAAGTAAGTAATTCAATCTGAGAAATCAAAAGCTGATGTATATGTGTGTGGGTAAGTGTGGAGTGATGGAAGTTAGAAGTAGGGGAGGCGTATCAGTATCTGTGGAAAGGGACTTCCAGTCATATCAATTGAAGGAAAGTTTGGAGGAAAGCTTTGGAGCTCTATTCCTGTCTCTTGATATTAACTTAAGAGGATAATTGCCCTTTCATTCATTATGGAAATCCTAAGCAAGAGGCTAGGTTGCTGAAGGATACTGAGTAAAACTAAGACAGCATAATAACATTAATGTATCAGTGTAGTAAGGAGCTGACACCAACCACACCAGAATAACAAGTTTTCCTTCTGTGAGTTTTCCTTTCCATCCCATTATCCTTTCAGTCTCAAAGATAATAGGGTGGAGCAGGGGAAGCTAAGAAGATACTCTCCTCTCTCAGTCTGGTCCCAGGGAGGAAACACTTTTGATATTTGTATGTATGGGGTCCTCTCTGATACAGTATCTAGAAAAGAGCAAGTAAAGCTAGGGTAGGTATAAAGATTAAATGAACAGCATTGCAGTTGCCACAGTAATGTCCGCCAGTCCCAAAAGGAATTCTAGAGCCCTTTAGAGATATCACTAATTGAGACCAGGGAGTCAGGCCTTTGAATGCAGCAATGACCAATTATTGGACACCAATCACTGGACACAGGGAAAGAGATGGGACAGTTCCCTTAGGTTGAGAACAATTTCTGACAAGGGATGCAGGCAACACTGCCGGTAGCTAAGAAAATAAGAGCCCCCATCCTGAAGGATGACATAAACTGCACCTCATAATAACCACTACATTTTCTTTCAGGTTACTCTTTTCTTTTAAAGAAATGTAAGGTGAGTATTGTCCACTCTACCCAAAAGAATCTACACATTCAACACAATCCCTGTCAAAATACAAATGACATTAGTCAGAGAAATATTTTTAAAAATCATAAAATCTGTGTGGAACGACAAAAGGGCCCATGTAGTCAAAGAAATTTTAAGCAAAACGACAAACAAACAAACAAAAAGCTGGAGACATCACACCACCTGATTTCAAAATATACTACAAAGCTATAGTAACCAAAATAAAATGGCATTGGTATAAAAACCAGACACATAGATGAATGGAACAGAAGAGAGAACCCAGAAATAAATCCACGGATTTACAGCCAATTGATTTTTGACAAAGACATCAAGAACATACGCGGGGGAAAGGACAGTATATTCAAATAAGTGGTGCCAGGATATTTGGATATCAATATACAGAACAGCTAAACAGGGCCCTTTAAACAAAATTTAACTTAAAATTATTAAAGACTTAAATGTAAGATGCAAAACTATAAAAATAATAGAAAACAAGTTGCAGAAAATTCATCAGGACATTGGTCTAGGAAAAGATTTCATTGATGAGACCTCAAATGCACAGACAACAAAAGTTAAAACAGACAAACAAGAATGTATCAAACTAAAACTGCCTGCATAAATAACAAAGGAAACAATCAATAGCATGAAGAAACTATCTGTAGACTAGGAGAAAATATTTGCAAACTACGCATCTGACAAGGGACTAAGATCCAGAATATATGAGGAATTCAAACAACTCAACAACAACAACAGCAACAACAAAAAATCAATCCATTAAAACACAGGCATTTCTGAGTAGACATTTCTCAAAAAAGACTTACAAATGACCAACAAGTATATAAAAAATACTCGTCACAAATCATCAGGGAAATGAAGATTAAAGCCACAATGAGATAACATCTCACTCCAGTTAGAATGGCTACTATCAAAAAGACCCCCCCAAAAAAAATTGTGCAGAGAAAAGCAAAGTCTTACATACTGTTGATGGGAACATAAATTCATACAGCCATAATGGAGAACAGTAGAGTTTTCTCAAAACACTTAGAATAGAATTTCCATATTATACAGCAATCTTACTACTGAATATTTATCCAAAACAAAGAAAATCAGCATATCAAAGATACATCTGAACTCCCATGTTTATTGAAGTGCTATTCACAATGACCAAGATACAGAATCAAACTAAATGTCTATCAACAGATGAATGAATAAAGAAAATGTGGTATATATACACAATGGAATACTATTCAGCCATAAAAAAGAATGAAATACTTTCATTTATGGCAACAGGGATAAGCCTGAAGGAAGTTATGTTGAGTAAAGTAAGTCAGGCACGGGAAGATATATAATGAATGTTCTCACTCATATGTAAGAACTAGAAGAGGTTGAACCTATAGAAGTGGAGAGAACTGTGGTTATTAGAGGCTTGGAAGTGTAGCGGGTATGGGAGGATAGGGAGAAGTTGGCTAAGTGATACAAAATTACAGCTAGATATGAGGAATAAGTTCTAGTGCTCTATAGCACTGTAAGGAGAATATAGTTAAAAGTAGTTTATTATATATTTTTTGAAAAGCCAGAAGAGAGAAGTTTGAATGTTCCAAAAACTGTTATGAATATGCTAATTATCTTTATTAATCTTGATTACCTTAATTGGATTATTACACATTGTACACATGTGTTGAAATATCACTAGATGCCACAAATACGTATTAGGTTGGTGCAAAAGTAATTGCGACTTGGGGCTATGAATTGAAAATCATTATAATTAGGCTTGAACATATCTTTATTAATCGAAGTAGGAGCCATTATAATCAACACATTTTTGTCAACAAGAAATAAGTTTGTTTATTCTTGTAGCATAAAAATATGTGCTTCAGGATTCGACAAACTCTTGGAAAGCATTTTCTATATCTTGCTGGTTGTGGAAGCATTTTCCCTGCAAAAAGTTGTCGAGATGCTTGAAGAAGTGGTAGTTGGTTGGAGGGAGATAAGATGAATATGGCAGAAAAGGCAAAGCTTTGTAGCCCAATTCGTTCAACTTTTGAAGCGCTGGTTGTGCAACATATGGTCAGGCATTGTTGTGGTCATGGTGTCAGGCCCTTTATGCTGACCACTGCCGGCTGCAGGTTATGCAGTTTTCGGTGCATCTCATCGATTTTCTGAGCACACTTCTCAGACATAATGGTTTTGCTGGGATTCAGAAAGCTGTGGTAGATGAGACCAGCAGCAGACAACCAAACAGTGGCCATGACCTTTTTCTGGTGCAAGTTTGGCTATGGGAAGTGCTTTGGAACTTCTCAGTCCAACCACTGAGCTGGTCATCACTGGTTGTATAAAATCCACTTTTCATCGGACATCACAATCTGATCGAGAAATGGTTAGTTGTTGTTGCATAGAATAAGAGAAGATGACACTACCAAAAGTCAAAATTTTGGATTTTCACTCAGCTCATGAGGCACCCACTTATCGAACTTTTTTGCCTTTCCTATTTGCTTCAAATACTGAACCACTGTAGAATGGTGAACATTGAGTTCCTTGGCAACTTCTCGTGTAGTTGTAAAAGGATCAGCTTCGATGATTGCTCTCAACTGGTCATTGTCAACTTCTGATGGCCAGCCACTGTGCACTGTGCTCCCCATCAAGGCTCTTGTCTGCTTTGCAAAATGTCTCAAACCACCACTGCACTGTACATTCGTTAGAAGTTTCTGGGCCAAATACATTGTTGAGTTTGCAAGTTGTCTCTGCTGCTTTATGGCCCACTTTGAACTCAAAAAGAAAATTATTTGAATTTGCTTTTTGCCTAACATCATTTCCACAGTCTAAAATAAACATAAAACAAACAGCAAGTAATAAGTCATTAGCCAGACTTATTACTAGTCTAGTAAAGCAAAAAAATGCCCATTAAAACACTGTATAACATAACCACATTTATTTAACAATGTATTCCAATATTGAATGGCAAATTCCAACAGTGAAAAAGCTGTAATTACGTTTGCACCAACATAATACAATTATTATGTGTCAACTAAAAATAAGTGAGAAAATATGAATAGAATTAACAATAGCTATCCTTTGCAGAAACCAATTCTATTCTATGAACTGTCAAATACGATCAACATGTCCTTCACACCAGCGTTCAAATCAAAGGCAGGGAAAAGTTCATTGATGTGTTCTGATAAGAATAAGACTTACAGGTGGATTTGCAAACTTCGGGGAGTCATTCATGATGAGTGTAAACAAAACTTATTATCTTTGATGAGCATTCAAACGAAGATACACAATTCATGAAACATGACTAGCTTTTAAAATTCCCTCATTGGCTGCAATGGCTGTTTCTTTTAAATAAGAAAAGGGGCCTGGTGAGATCTGAAACACCTGGGTGACAGTGGCATCAATCAAATGTCTCTTTCATCCATTTCTTTACCCCGATGTAAGAAATCTAGATGCTTGCAAAAAGTTCCCTTTAACAGGATGAACCACGTTTGTCTGTAACGACAGTAATAGTTTATTCAGAAATGCAGGTCCCTAACATTTGTGGGGCTCAGGACAGGAAATCAAATGTAAGCCTACATACCATATGTCTAAATAATTAAAAGTTATAAATCAACCTAAAAACCCATTAAATATATTCTATTCTTCTACATTGACCAATATAGCTTTATAATGATCATTTGCAAATATGTGTGAAGCTACCATTTTCAATCTAAGAACATCTGGAAAATATCAAATACCACTGAACTTTATTATTGTTGTTCATGTCAAGCATCTTGGAGAAGGCCATGTTGTCTGGATTCAGCAAGTTGTTTTCTGATTAAAAGGCAAATGTGCTTTTGCCATTTACAAAGACTTGTATTATGGCTTATGGAAATACATATTGTTTTAACATTTACCCAAACTGTGACTTTCAGGTTTTGGAAATTACTAGGAAATACACCAGCTAAAAGTCAAAATGATTACTGTTAGTTTTATCTCCACTATTGTTACTTCAGTATTAATGATGAAGTCATTGCAAAAGCAAGAAAAGGATAATGTCAACCAGGGCAAATACAAAATGAGCAAGTATATAATATGTTAAAGCCCTTCATGGTTTACTTTGTTTCTATACCTGTAATGGAAATGCTTGCTTTTTCCTAGAAGAATCTCTACCCAGTTTAACTCTAATTTCCCAGTGTACCTGTTTTTGTGTTTTATCATCACAATCAAATAAGCAGGGTAAAATAATAAGCTCAGATCTTATTTATTAAAATTTATGGACCATTTTTTCACCAGGAAAAGTGAAGAATCTTCTGAACAGCCTTGCATACATCAGACAAAATATGCATAATGAGGGCAGTAGGTACATTTAAAATTGTGGGGTGACACATTGACTTCTTTTAAAAGTAAACAAAGATGGAGGAAAATGTGAGTTTTTAAATATTAAATTCCATCAAAATTCCTGATATCTGATTAAGTACATTCCACTGTTCTTATAGGCAGATACCAATACAATAGCATGCAAGTAATGTTTAAAATGATTTTTTCTCTTTAGACAATCACATTGTACTCACCCCTCCTAAAAGACTTCCTACTTTAAGACCCAATACTCCAATATAAAGAGTACACAGATGTAAGGCCATGTAGAGAAAAGTTAAAAATAAAAACTACAGAATCTCGTACAGCTGGGGATAATTAGCAAAAACCAAGTTTTTGCCAGAAATAAAAGGAAGTTGGGTAGACAAATTTTTCTTTAGCCAGGTTTTGGAAGATTCATGGAAAGAGAACATATTTACAACCCCACCCCTTCTCTTCTATTCCATAGAATCTAGCAAAAAAAAAAAACCTCCATCATATAACACTTCTTAAAATCAACTAACAGTCATACTCATAATTCAATTGAGAATTTTTAATGAAACTTGGTTGATTCTAATAACATTTGAAAAATCTATCAATTTTGAAGTTCTCTATGTCTTCTTTAACCAATCCTGAAGCTTAAACATGCTGTTTGGAGACCCAGAGCAGTCCTTCCAAATGTCTGTATCATTTGTAACCTTTTATTTCCTGTACTTGAATGCTAGTGTCTGATAGTGGAAGATTACTATTTTACAAATACTATTTCACGTATTTTCCTTTAGAAGCAAATCTTCCTCTGGGTTATGAATTTAATGACATGATGTTGCTTTCATAAAACCAAACTTTCTATCAAGATTTCATTCAATTTAATAAACAGTAATCAGCATCTGCTGTGTGTCAAATAGTTATGTGGGGATACAAATCTTTCTACAAAAGATTCAGTTTCTAGCCTCGAGTCCCTTGCAGTCTAGTTAAGTAAGAAGACACAGACTGTGTTTCCCCTTGATGATTAAAATGTTCCATGTGCTGCGAATTCTGTGCACTAGACGTTGTCTGCACTTGATTTCTATCATTCAACAGGATATTTTTTTTAAATTGGCGAGCTGAAAATACTTCCAATTGTACATTTCATTTCTGCTCTCATTGCAAAAGTATGCAATCAATGAGGAAATTAATCATAATGAGGAAACTGATTGAATATAATGACACAGCTATAAATTTATATAAAAATATATTTTTAATATTTAGGTGCTTCAAATGAAGTTACACCCAGTAGTTCTAGGAATGAGAGAAAACTGGATTTGTTATTGTGAAGCCAATTTAGACTTATGTTGACTTAAATTTACTTTTTATTTAATCCATGTGCTACTCCTTAAATTATCAACATACATCAACTCAAAAGGATAAGACTGCATTAATTTATGATGTCTGGGTAAAGAGCTTGGTCTTTGCTTTTCTGTCAAGCAGAGCCATCACATGAATATTCACACTTTAAAATTCATAAAAGGACATTCTCACAGGTTCACTGGAGCTTAATGAGTAGTTAATACATCTGCACCGAAGTGACAGGAAATGTAAGTTTTATGTAATGCTTCCATTTTGGATTTTGCTTTCTTTCTTGACATCCTTCCCTTCCGTATACAGTTACCTCTCTTACTTCTAAACATTTCCTGTTATTTTCCAGTACAATCTTCCTGCAACTTTTTAATGTTGACATTAAGCCTAGGCCCAATGTATGTTCTTTGCTTAATCTTTAAGGATCAGGTGAAGAATAAACAAGGATTTATAAAATGTTGAATTAGTGAATTGATTTAATATGACCTCAAGGCAGTTAAACTTTCTATCTACTTAAGTAATTTAACACAGGAGCTGAAACAATTCTCTAAATCTATACCTACCATATTGCAGAATATTTGCAACAAGCATTTTAATATCCAACATAATTTTTACAATTTTCTAAAGACCTTTTGTATAGAACACTCTTGACAATAGGTTTAATAAAATTGCCTTATGGAAAAAAATCATTATCATTTTTACTCCAGCAGTGATAGTGGAAACAGACTCCATTACATTTTACTTTCTTGAAAATGTTAAAAAAAGAAACACATACGTATCATTAATATTCCCTAAATAAGATATTTGAATCTAATTACAAGAGTCTTCAAAAACCATATAACAATTAGTTTAGAGCAATTGATTTTCTCTTCAACGAACATCTTGAAAGCATTTTCTTTGTGTGAAGAAACTTAGAAGTTTCAAAACCAACATGGTAAAATCTAAATACGCTTTTATTTCGGTAAATTAAAATTATGATTTAAGAATATATATTCCGAGGGGGGCGGAGCAAGATGCCCGAATAGGAACAGCTCCAGTCTCCAACTCCCATCTCACTAGGGAGTGCTGGACAATCGGTGCTGGTCAGCTGCTGCAGCCCGACCAGCGAGAGCTGAAGCAAGGCGAGGCATCGCCTCACCTGGGAAGCGCAAGGGGAAAGGGAATTCCTTTTCCTAGCCAGGGGAACTGAGACACACAACACCTGGAAAATCGGGTAACTCCCACCCCAATACTGCGCTTTAAGCAAACAGGCACACCAGGAGATTATATCCCATACCTGGCCGGGAGGGTCCCACGCCCACGGAGCCTCCCTCATTGCTAGCACAGCAGTCTGCGATCTCGCGGCAAGGCAGCAGCGAGGCTGGGGGAGGGGCGCCCGCCATTGCTGAGGCTTAAGTAGGTAAACAAAGCCGTTGGGAAGCTTGAACTGGGTGGAGCTCACAGCAGCTCAAGGAAACCTGCCTGTTTCTGTAGACTCCACCTCTGGGGACAGGGCACAGTAAACAACAAAAGCAGCAGAAACCTCTGCAGACGCAAACGACTCTGTCTGACAGCTTTGAAGAGAGCAGTGGATCTCCCAACACGGAGGTTGAGATCTGAGAACGGACAGACTGCCTGCTCAAGTGGGTCCCTGACCCCTGAGTAGCCTAACTGGGAGACATCCCCCACTAGGGGCAGTCTGACACCCCACACCTCACAGGGTGGAGTACACCCCTGACAGGAAGCCTCCAAAGCAAGAATCAGACAGGTACACTTGCTGTTCAGCAATATTCTATCTTCTGCAGCCTCTGCTGCTGATACCCAGGCAAACAGGGTCTGGAGTGGACCTCAAGCAATCTCCAACAGACCTACAGCTGAGGGTCCTGACTGCTAGAAGCAAAACTATCAAACAGGAAGGACACCTACACCAAAACTCCATCAGTACGTCACCATCATCATCAATGACCAGAGGCAGATAAAACCACAAAGATGGGGAAAAAGCTGGGCAGAAAAGCTGGAAATTCAAAAAATAAGAGCGCATCTGCCCCGGCAAAGGAGCGCAGCTCATCGCCAGCAATGGATCAAAGCTTGACGGAGAATAACTTTGAAGAGATGAGAGAAGAAGGCTTCAGTCCATCAAACTTCTCAGAGCTAAAGGAGGAATTACATACCCAGCGCAAAGAAACTAAAAATCTTGAAAAAAAAGTGGAAGAATTGATGGCTAGAGTAATTAATGCAGAGAAGGTCATAAACGAAATGAAAGAGATGAAAACCATGACAGGAGAAATATGTGACAAATGCACAAGCTTCAGTAACCGACTCGATCAACTGGAAGAAAGAGTATCAGCGATTGAGGATCAAATGAATGAAATGAAGCGAGAAGAGAAACCAAAAGAAAAAAGAAGAAAAAGAAATGAACAAAGCCTGCAAGAAGTATGGGATTATGTAAAAAGACCAAATCTACGTCTGATTGGGGTGCCTGAAAGTGAGGGGGAAAATGGAACCAAGTTGGAAAACACTCTTCAGGATATCATCCAGGAGAACTTCCCCAACCTAGTAGGGCAGACCAACATTCAAATCCAGGAAATACAGAGAACGCCACAAAGATACTCCTCGAGAAGAGCAACTCCAAGACACATAATTGCCAGATTCACCAAAGTTGAAATGAAGGAAAAAATCTTAAGGGCAGCCAGAGAGAAAGGTCCGGTTACCCACAAAGGGAAGCCCATCAGACTCACAGCAGATCTCTCGGCAGAAACTCTCCAAGCCAGAAGAGAGTGGGGGCCAATATTCAACATTCTGAAAGAAAAGAATTTTAAACCCAGAATTTCATATCCAGCCAAACTAAGTTTCATAAGTGAAGGAGAAATAAAATCCTTTACAGATAAGCAAATGCTTAGAGATTTTGTCACCACTAGGCCTGCCTTACAAGAGACCCTGAAGGAAGCACTCAACATGGAAAGGAACAACCGGTACCAGCCATTGCAAAAACATGCCAAAATGTAAAGACCATTTAGGCTAGGAAGAAACTGCATCAACTAACGAGCAAAATAACCAGTTAATATCATAATGGCAGGATCAAGTTCACACATAACAATATTAACCTTAAATGTAAATGGACTAAATGCTCCAATTAAAAGACACAGATTGGCAGACTGGATAAAGAGTCAAGACCCATCAGTCTGCTGTATTCAGGAGACCCATCTCACACGCAGAGACATACATAGGCTCAAAATAAAGGGATGGAGGAAGATTTACCAAGCAAATGGAGAACAAAAAAAAGCAGGGGTTGCAATACTAGTCTCTGATAAAACAGACTTTAAACCATCAAAGATCAAAAGAGACAAAGAAGGCCATTACATAATGGTAAAAGGATCAATTCAACAGGAAGAGCTAACTCTCCTAAATATATATGCACCCAATACAGGAGCACCCAGATTCATAAAGCAAGTCCTTAGAGACTTACAAAGAGACTTAGACTCCCATACAATAATAATGGGAGACTTCAACACTCCACTGTCAACATTAGACAGATCAACGAGACAGAAAGTTAACAAGGATATCCCCCAGGAATTGAACTCATCTCTGCAGCAAGCAGACCTAATAGACATCTATAGAACTCTCCACCCCAAATCAACAGAATATACATTCTTCTCAGCACCACATCGCACTTATTCCAAAATTGACCACATAATTGGAAGTAAAGCACTCCTCAGCAAATGTACAAGAACAGAAATTATAACAAACTGTCTCTCAGACCACAGTGCAATCAAACTAGAACTCAGGACTAAGAAACTCAATCAAAACCGCTCAACTACATGGAAACTGAACAACCTGCTCCTGAATGACTACTGGGTACATAACGAAATGAAGGCGGAAATAAAGATGTTCTTTGAAACCAATGAGAACAAAGATACAACATACCAGAATCTCTGGGACACATTTAAAGCAGTGTGTAGAGGGAAATTTATAGCACTAAATGCCCACAAGAGAAAGCAGGAAAGATCTAAAATTGACACTCTAACATCACAATTAAAAGAACTAGAGAAGCAAGAGCAAACACATTCCAAAGCTAGCAGAAGGCAAGAAATAACTAAGATCAGAGCAGAACTGAAGGAGATAGAGACACAAAAAACCCTCCAAAAAATCAATGAATCCAGGAGTTGGTTTTTTGAAAAGATCAACAAAATTGACAGACCACTAGCAAGACTAATAAAGAAGAAAAGAGAGAAGAATCAAATAGACGCAATAAAAAGTGATAAAGGGGATATCACCACCGACCCCACAGAAATACAAACTACCATCAGAGAATACTATAAACACCTCTACGCAAATAAACTCGAAAATCTAGAAGAAATGGATAATTTCCTGGACACTTACACTCTTCCAAGACTAAACCAGGAAGAAGTTGAATCCTTGAATAGACCAACAGCAGGCTCTGAAATTGAGGCAATAATTAATAGCCTACCAACCAAAAAAAGTCCAGGACCAGATGGATTCACAGCTGAATTCTACCAGAGGTACAAGGAGGAGCTGGTACCATTCCTTCTGAAACTATTCCAATCAATAGAAAAAGAGGGAATCCTCCCTAACTCATTTTATGAGGCCAACATCATCCTGATACCAAAGCCTGGCAGAGACACAACAAAAAAAGAGAATTTTAGACCAATATCCCTGATGAACATCGATGCAAAAATCCTCAATAAAATACTGGCAAACCGGATTCAGCAGCACATCAAAAAGCTTATCCACCATGATCAAGTGGGCTTCATCCCTGGGATGCAAGGCTGGTTCAACATTTGCAAAGCAATAAACATAATCCAGCATATAAACAGAACCAAAGACAAGAACCACATGATTATCTCAATAGATGCAGAAAAGGCTTTGGACAAAATTCAACAGCCCTTCATGCTAAAAACGCTCAATAAATTCGGTATTGATAGAACGTACCTCAAAATAATAAGAGCTATTTATGACAAACCCACAGCCAATATCATACTGAATGGGCAAAAACTGGAAAAATTCCCTTTGAAAACTGGCACAAGACAGGGATGCCCTCTCTCACCACTCCTATTCAACATAGTGTTGGAAGTTCTGGCTAGGGCAATCAGGCAAGAGAAAGAAATCAAGGGTATTCAGTTAGGAAAAGAAGAAGTCAAATTGTCCCTGTTTGCAGATGACATGATTGTATATTTAGAAAACCCCATTGTCTCAGCCCAAAATCTCCTTAAGCTGATAAGCAACTTCAGCAAAGTCTCAGGATACAAAATTAATGTGCAAAAATCACAAGCATTCTTATACACCAGTGACAGACAAACAGAGAGCCACATCAGGAATGAACTTCCATTCACAATTGCTACAAAGAGAATAAAATACCTAGGAATCCAACTTACAAGGGATGTAAAGGACCTCTTCAAGGAGAATTACAAACCACTGCTCAGTGAAATAAGAGGACACAAACAAATGGAAGAACATACCATGCTCATGGATAGGAAGAATCAATATCGTGAAAATGGCCATACTGCCCAAGGTTATTTATAGATTCAATGCCATCCCCATCAAGCTACCTATGAGTTTCTTCACAGAATTGGAAAAAACTGCTTTAAAGTTCATATGGAACCAAAAAAGAGCCCGCATCTCCAAGACAATCCTAAGTCAAAAGAACAAAGCTGGAGGCATCACGCTACCTGACTTCAAACTATACTACAAGGCTACAGTAACCAAAACAGCATGGTACTGGTACCAAAACAGAGATATAGACCAATGGAACAGAACAGAGTCCTCAGAAATAATACCACACATCTACAGCCATCTGATCTTTGACAAACCTGAGAGAAACAAGAAATGGGGAAAGGATTCCCTATTTAATAAATGGTGCTGGGAAAATTGGCTAGCCATAAGTAGAAAGCTGAAACTGGATCCTTTCCTTACTCCTTATACGAAAATTAATTCAAGATGGATTAGAGACTTAAATGTTAGACCTAATACCATAAAAACCCTGGAGGAAAACCTAGGTAGTACCATTCAGGACATAGGCATGGGCAAAGACTTCATGTCTAAAACACCAAAAGCAACGGCAGCAAAAGCCAAAATTGACAAATGGGATCTCATTAAACTAAAGAGCTTCTGCACAGCAAAAGAAACTACCATCAGAGTGAACAGGCAACCTACAGAATGGGAGAAAATTTTTGCAATCTACTCATCTGACAAAGGGCTAATATCCAGAACCTACAAAGAACTCAAACAAATTTACAAGAAAAAAACAAACAACCCCATCAAAAAGTGGGCAAAGGATATGAACAGACATTTCTCAAAAGAAGACATTCATACAGCCAACAGACATATGAAAAAATGCTCATCATCACTGGCCATCAGAGAAATGCAAATCAAAACCACAATGAGATACCATCTCACACCAGTTAGAATGGCGATCATTAAAAAGTCAGGAAACAACAGGGGCTGGAGAGGATGTGGAGAAATAGGAACACTTTTACACTGTTGGTGGGATTGTAAACTAGTTCAACCATTATGGAAAACAGTATGGCGATTCCTCAAGGATCTAGAACTAGATGTACCATATGACCCAGCCATCCCATTACTGGGTATATACCCAAAGGATTATAAATCATGCTGCTATAAAGACACATGCACACGTATGTTTATTGCGGCACTATTCACAATAGCAAAGACTTGGAATCAACCCAAATGTCCATCAGTGACAGACTGGATTAAGAAAATGTGGCACATATACACCATAGAATACTATGCAGCCATAAAAAAGGATGAGTTTGTGTCCTTTGTAGGGACATGGATGCAGCTGGAAACCATCATTCTTAGCAAACTATCACAAGAACAGAAAAGCAAACACCGCATGTTCTCACTCATAGGTGGGAACTGAACAATGAGATCACTTGGACTCTGGAAGGGGAACATCACACACCGGGGCCTATCATGGGGAGGGGGGAGGGGGGAGGGATTGCATTGGGAGTTATACCTGATGTAAATGACGAGTTGATGGATGCTGACGAGTTGATGGGTGCAGTACAGCAACATGGCACAAGTATACATATGTAACAAACCTGCATGTTATGCACATGTACTCTAGAACTTAAAGTATAATAATAATAATAATAAAATGAATATTTATTCCTTGATATGTCTCTATTGTATTCTGCAATCAAAACTCTAGAACAAAAATAAAGTGTCTCTCATTCTAGTTTCCAAACAGGATGACAACTGACACTTAACATTTTTTTATTTAAAGTCCTGTTGTAGAACATTCCACTATATGGAACACTGCTTACCACTGAGAAAATTCTTTCCTCTTTAATGCAGGAAGTGTTCAACCCTGATACATGCATGGCAAAGACATCCAGGTTGCACAATTGTCTAAACTCCCTGCCAGTTACTTGGACAAGGACTCCCAAAAACTTTACGTGCTCCTATGGAACTTGGCTTCTGCTATGCTCTTTAAAACAACATAGTCCTAACTAACTGCATTCCACTGCTAAAGAACAACTCTGACTCCAGATAATGAGTCACTGAGGTCCTTGCCTTTTCACCACCATTTGTTTAAAACAGGGATCCTGTGTCTTTTTAGCTCCTCTTTTTGTCAGAGGCCCATTCCAGATGAACACCACTCTTGCCCTTCCTCTCATGGGTCTTTAACCTTTCTCTGCCTAGGATGGCTATTTCTACCAATCACGTTAAAGTGACCAACAGAATGTTTAAATTTCTTCAATGTAAATGATAGCTTATGGACAGCAACTATTAATGGGCATTTTGTCTTTTTGTTCCTGGGTTTTTGTTGTTTTTCATTAATTAATTTTATTTTACCTTATTTCTTTTTAGTAGCACTGTCTCACTTGTCACACAAGTTGGAGAGCAGTGGCACGATCATAGATTACTGCCATCTAGACCTCCTGGCTCAAGCTATTCTTCCACTTCTGCCTCCCAAAGTGCTAGGATTACACGCATGAGCCACCACACCTGGCCAAATATTTAGCTTTTTAAAAAAAGGAGTTGGTCATTGTTTGTAGAGAAATCTGCCCATTCCCTTAGTAAAATCAGCCAGGTCAGTTACTGGTTCAGGGATTAAAATAAATAATTTGTAGTTGTGTTACAATAGATACTATTTTCCATGATTGGCAATGGTAAACAACTCCCTTTAAGGTGAAATAATTAGAAATAGAAACTTCGAGCACCCTGCCGTAGTAAAATGTGGCCCTCTGTGGTAAATTAAAGATGGCCACAAATATTTTCCTATGTTTTATATTGAGAGGTGAAGTCTAATTCCCCTCTCCTTGAATTTGTGCTGGCCTTAATGATTTGTCCAATAGAAAGTATGAGGGATGACATTCTTAGACTTCTCAGGCTAGCTCAGAAGAAGTCTCATAGCTTCCACTAGATTTATTAGAATGTTGGTTCTCAGATCATTGAGATACCATGTAAGAAGTTAGACTATCCTAAGAAACCACAGGAAGACCCTGAGAAGACCTGAAGCGAGAGAGAGACACAGCTATCCAACAAGCCTCAGCTGTTTCAGGCCCTAAGGATTTGAGTCATCCTAGCTGAGATTTCCAAATGTTAGGATCGGGTACATGTTATCTTTACTGAGCTCTGCCCAAATTGTAGATTCATAAGCAAAATCAATGATTGTTGTTGTTTTAATTTGTTAAGGTTTTATTTCTCAGGGGAGAAGTGTTACTCAGCAATAGTTAACTGGAACATCTTCCATTATTATTGGTTGTATGAGTTTGAAATTATGAAAATTGTTGGAGAGTTTCATAATCAAATTTTTCCTACATAGTAATATAGTTGGAGCCACCATGAGACCGAATTTTGAAGCAGGTAAAACTTGTCTTTTATGCCTTCTATTTCAAATCTCTCTCTCTCTCTCTCTCTCTCTCTATATATATATATATATATATATATATGTATTCTCCACCTATGGCATTTCCTACCAACTGAGCAGTTTAACAGAGACCCAAAGCTCCTCAAGGACTACTTCTCACCGTTTTTTCCAAATAAACCCTGTTAGAAAGTATAATTTTAAATATATCTAATTTTATCCATTTTTTGTTGTGAGTGATCATTCCTACTTGGTTGTTTATTTTAGAATTACTTCTTCCTTCTACAAATATCATTTTCTCCTCTCACTATCTCTACATCAGTTCTGAAATAGATAATTACTAGATCACATCTGTTTATCCTAAATTCACCCAGGCCACTCTCTACATTGCATCCAGGAGTCGTTCCTGAAATATAACTATTAACACTATAACACTGCTTTGTAACCCTCCCCTTCACACGTCATGTATAACACATACACATATGCGCGTGCACGCGCACACACATACTTCTTTAGAAAAGAGACTAAATTCTTTAAAATATTTTACATATGGCTGGGTGCGGTGGCTCACGCCTGTAATCCCAGCACTTTGGGGGGCCAAGGCGGGTGGATCATGAGGTCAGGCATTCAAGACCAGCCTGGCCAACATAGTGAAACCCCATCTCGACTAAAAATACAAAAAATCAGCTGGGTGTGGTGGCAGGCGCCTGTAATCCCAGCTAGTCGGGAGGCTGAGGCAGCAGAATTGCTTGAACCTGGGAGGCGGAGGTTGCAGTGAGCTGAGATCGCACCACTGTACTCCAGCCTAGGCAACAATGCAAGACTCTGTCTCACTAAAAAGAAAAAAAAATGTACATAGTCCTTAAAATTTGTCTTTGGTTTTTGCTTCAGTCTTATTATTTTCTCACCATTACCCTAAACTCAACTGGAGTTCTAATTCCAAGAAACATTCATAGCCCCTTGATGTGTTCACTGTCATTTCCAGGTCTCTGAAAATGTTTCTTTCATGAGTTTCTCCGCTCTATGGAACTCACTGAATCTCTCTGCCTTTTCTTATACCCTTCAAACTTCCAATTGTCCCACTGTCCTTCAGTCAAAACAACGATTGTGATAAAGACTTACTGGAGTCATCTCTCTTAATATTAATTATATAACCTTTCTACTTAATCCCTTGGAAAAGATAGATATCCCCACAATATCCCTAATATTATTATTTGGTTTTCAGTGTATCATAAATATCTAAGTGCCAGTAGAGTGACTTATTCACAATCCTTTGTAATTTTAGTGACCTGGATAGAAGAGGAAACAAGTCTGTTAGACGGATAAACATAGAAGCGAATGATTATTTTTCTGAATGATTATTTTTGTGTGCTCATGTTGAACTCTGTATTTAACATACAAGAAATACTATTTTAATATCAAAACTATTACTATTATGTTAATATTACTACAGCTACTTTTAATCTTAAATTGAAAGATTTCAAAATGCATTTTTGTAGGATTACTTCCTAATTCTTTCTCTGGGTAAAAGCACACAAAAATTTTCCAGTTTTACCATGGGCTCACATGTTTTTATAACATTTCTGTAAAATATCACTCTAACTAGACTACTTGTTTATGTAGTAGTATAGCAGCTTCCCTTTAAGGAATGTATAAGAATTATATATTGCTGTTAACAAATTAATAAGATTTTTGTTTTTCCTAGAGTTTATAGAGCCCTAAATGACTACTGGGAAATTCCTTCAAACAGTAATCTAAAATATGCTTCAGTAAAGTGACTCTTGTCAGTGGCAATAAAGCAGGTCATTGTTTATGATTATTACCAAATTTTTTACATTTCACTGAATTATCTTACCATCAGAAACAACTTATCAAAACACAGTAATACCTGCTGAAATACACTTTTTTAATCTATTAATTCATAAGTTGTATAAAATGGTGCATCTATTTTGTAATTTTAGATTAATACAACTATAACCATTGGTTTATTTCTAAAAACAAAAAAATGCTTATTTTTAAAAAAATATTTATTATTTCTTAAAATAGCATGTATTTTTTAATGTAGTCTGTTGAGCACATTTCATATTTAAAATATTAGATTTCTAAAAGAGATATTGAGCTAAGTGAAACTATTGCCTGGAGGAAAATGGGGAGAGAAAATAGAAAAGCAAGTAGAGGTACTAACATGAACCAGGAAAAGCTGAATCACATCTACCTGCAAATGACCTGAGTATCACAAGTGTTCCTCAGTTAGAAAGCAGGACATTGATAGGGTATCCTATCAAGATGGAAAAGGAGAGCATCTAAACCACAAGTTTCTGACATAGCTGTTGACAAAGGTTTGAGCAATAAAGCTTTACTCCAGAAGAAGGCCTCCGCCGTGGCTCAAGCCTGTAATCCCAGCACTTTGGGAGGCCGACACGGGTGGATCACGAGGTCAGGAGATCGAGACCATCCTGGCTAACACGGTGAAACCCCGTCTCTACTAAGAAATACAAAAAACTAGCCGGGCGAGGTGGCGGGCGCCTATAGTCCCAGCTACTCAGGAGGCTGAGGCCGGAGAATGGCGTGAACCCGGGAGGCGGAGCTTGCAGTGAACTGAGATCCGGCCACTGCACTCCAGCCTGGGCTACAGAGCGAGACTCCGTCTCAAAAAAAAAAAAAAAAAAAAAAAAAAAAAGGAGGCCTCAACCTTCATGAATGGCCCCCAAAATGAAAATAAGCATATAAATCAGCATAGAAGATTAGGTGTCAAAGCCAAGTTTCGCCAAAGTTAATGACTGCATTTAAATGTGGCTATTGAATGTGTTCTTGACAAATGAAAAAGAACACTCTGAATTTTTAAAAATGGGTATAAATAGATGCTTTTCCTAAGAGCTAGTCTGTATCTAGAGAGAAGACAGAATCAGAACGTGGCAGAAACAGAAATCTCTCTACAGTCCCAATAAGTGAATTTTATTTAAAAAATTTTTTTTTCTTTTTTTCTTTTCTTTTCTTTTTTTTTGAGACAGAGTTTTGCTCTGTTACCCAGGCTGGAGTGCAATGGCATCGTCTCAGCACACTGCAACCTCTGCCTCCCAGGTTCAAGCGATTCTCCTGCCTCAGCCTTCTGAGTAGCTGGGATTACAGGCGCCTGCCACCACACCCAGCTAATTTTTGTATCTTTAGTAGAGACCGGGTTTCTCACTGTTGGCCAAGCTGGTCTCAAACTCCTGACCTCAGGTATCTGCCTGCCTTGGCCTCCCCAAATGCTGGGATTATAGGCATGAGCCACCATGCCCGGCCCAAATAAGTACATTTTAAATCACTCTTAAAGCAACCTATTGGAATGACATTATCAAACATCCATCAGGTACACTTAAGGCGAGAGATATGAAAAGAGACAGCATGCTTATAACTCATCAGCTCTCAATATAATTATATTTTGGTTAAACTGTAATAAGAACATTGTACTGCATTAATTCAGCTTTATTTTCTTTTTTCTTATGTCTTCAGTAGGAATTTATTTCAAAAAAGCTGTACACAGCTTGCTCATAGGTATTAGAGAATCACTGTGGTCAGAGGTTATAGGAGGCAAAGAAATTCCCATTCTAGATGCAGAAAAGCCTGCAAACTGAGCAAGATACATGTAAATGCAAGATATCAAAAACAGGTCTAGGAGTGGACGGTGACCCCTTTCTACATGTTATTCAGCTACTGCAATATATGTTAATCAAGTTGAGTAATATACGTCATTCAAACCTACTAAACATCAAGCTACAATGAATGACACTGTGAATATATTTTTCATTGCTCCTCTAATTATGTCTTTTTTTTTTTTTTTTTTTGTTTTGTTGGCGTCTTGTTCTGCCCCCCCGGGTGTTGTGTAGGGGGCTCTCCTCTTCCTGCAAGCTCGGCCTCCCGGGTTCACGCCATTCTCCTGCCTCAGCCTCCCGAGTAGCTGGGACTACAGGCGCCCGCCACCTCACCCGGCTAATTTTTTGTATTTTTTTTTAGTAGAGACGGGGTTTCACTGTGTTAGTCAGGATGGTCTCGATCTCCTGACCTCGTGATCCACCCGTTTCGGCCTCCCAAAGTGCTGGGATTACAGGCTTGAGCCACCGCGCCTGGCCTGATTATGTCTTTAATATCGATTTTGACGAATGGAACTAGAGAAGGCATAAAAATATCTGTATTGCTCTTGAGACATACCCCGTGCCAACCAGGGCATCACTCATGTAATAAACCTTTAACAAGTGTCTGTTGAATGAGTAACTGAGTGGTACAAATTAGTTGCAATGCTGTGGTAATTACACATCAATCACTAGCATATTCACTTTCCTAAGTGCCGATAGACTAATAATAGGTATTTCAAATTTCACATGTCCAAAACTGATTTCCGTTTTTTCTCAACCATAATATTATCCTCCTGCAGACTTTCCCATTTCAATCATAAACATCTCTATCCTCTCTGTTTCTCAGGTTCTACCTTCAAAATTTTTAGAACCAGTTCCTTCTCACCACCTGCACTGTTACCATTGTGTTCCAAGTCTCCATCACCTCTCACTAAGATTATTTCCATAGCTTCTTGGCTGGCCTTTACTTCCATCCTATGCCATCTACTTTTGGCATAGCTACCCAATGTGTTCCTCAAAAAACCTAATTCAGATGATGGCTTTCCTCTCTTTTAAGCCTCCATTGGCTGCCTTACAATGGCCTTCAGTGCCATAGATGATTTACTCTTGAGCTACATGACTAAGTAACATTATCATATATCCATCAAGCGAAGTTAAGATGAGAGAAATGAAAAGAGGCAGGATACTCTGTAACTCAACTGTTCTCAATATAATTAGATTTTGATTGAAATACAATGAGAAAATTGTATTCTGTTAACTTGGATTTCCTTTTTTCTTCTGCTCAGCCTACCTCTTATTACTCCTCCCTTTGCTTATTCTTCTAAAAACACACTGGCTTGTGAACCATTTCTTAACCATGCCAGGTATGCTTCCAACCCATAGTTACTGTTTTCTTTTGCGTGGAACCATTCTTCCCATCATTATTACCATGGCTCATTTCCTCGTTTCCTTCAGGACTTATTTGACTTACTACTTAAGTTTTCCATTTTCTAGCATTCCTGATCTTCTTTTCCTGTTTTAATTTTTTCTATAGCAGTTACAACCATCTAGTGGATTTTAATATACATCTCCCCTCACCCATGACAGAAAGAAAACTACAGGAAGACAGGTATGTTTGTTAATTTTGTTTACTACTATACCTCCAGAACCTAGAACAATGTCTAACACATAAGAGACACTCAATGAGGCTGGATGCGGTGGCTCACGCCTGTAATCCTCGCACTTTGGGAGGCTGAGGTGGGCAGATCACAAGATCAAGAGATCGAGACCATCCTGGCCAACATGGTGAAACCCCATCTCTACTAAAAATACAAAAATTAGCCAGGCCTGGTGGCACGCGCCTGCAGTCTCAGCTACTCGGGAGGCTGAGGCAGGAGAATCACCTGAACCTGGCAATTGGAGGTTGCAGTGAGCCGAGATCATTCCACTATGCTCCAGGCTGGTGACAGAGCAAGATTTCGTCTCAAAAAAACAAAAAAGGATACTCAATGAGTATTTGTTAGATGAATGCATGAATGTCAGGAAAGCCTAATCACCATTACTCATTCTATTGCTATATATAAGGCAATGACAATTTCTTTGGCTAATCCAGAAAGCTTTAGCAAGACTGGTAACAATCCCCAGAGAAGAATTCATGAACTCCATACTGCCTTACAAAATCCTTTTCTTGGCTTCTCCTTCTTTTTTATCACTCCTCTTTTGCTTTTCTCTTCCCTATGCTACCCCCTAATAAAATTCCTTGCTTGAATTCTGTCCAATGCAAGGCTCACAAAAATAAGTTAAACAGATCTTTCCAGACAACTAGTGTTTTCTACTATCCTAGAATTTCACTGCAATAGAGTATATTTCTATCACACTACCTTTGAATGAAATCTTTATCCTCCTGCAGACTCCTGAATACTCAAAAAGTCATCTTCTGTATGTCTGCTTTGAGTAGACATAAATGACCAGCCTCTGTGACTATTTTCTTTTTAACAATAAAAGAAGAAACAAATGCAATGGACAATTATTAGACAATGGACAATTGATTACAATTAAACAATGGACAATGTATTTAAAAAAAGCTCGCTTGCTAACTGAGTAATTCTGTGACACACAGTTTTCATCTCATTTTATTATGTTAAAAAATAGAATAACATGATAACACAGTAAAACCCTGTTTTGAGGCATCATTATAGTATAACTATGGATTTAGTTATACGGCCCACTACCTCATATCCCTGGTGTATCATATAGCTCAGCATATTACACAATTCGTCAAGGGTAAAAATTATTTTTCCCAATTTAGGCTTAATTATATATTGAGTATGCCACTGAAAAAAGTTCCCCTACCATCATCTCTTCTCAGCATAAGGGGGACAGTGTTTGTACATTGAGAAGTTATTGGTATTGCTATTATTTTCAGCAACCTATCATCATGCACCCTCGGAGGTGAAAACGTAAGTTGACAGAGATGACAAGGGACCCTTCCATGTACAGAAAGAGCAGAGTGTCTGTGGAGCTACATATACTCAAGAGCTAAGAATTACTTCAAGAGAATCCAATATGTACTGGCCGGGCGCGGTGGCTCACGCCTGTAATCCCAGCACTTTGGGAGGCCGAGGCAGGCGGATCACAAGGTCAGGAGATCGAGACCACAGTGAAACCCCGTCTCTACTAAAAATACAAAAAAATAGCCGAGCACAGTGGCGGGCGCCTGTAGTCCCAGCTACTCAGGAGGCTGAGGCAGGAGAATGGCGGGAACCCGGGAGGCGGAGCTTGCAGTGAGCCGAGATCGCGCCACTGCCCTCCAGCCTGGGCGACAGAGCGAGACTCTGTCTCAAAAAAAAAGTTAAAAAAAAAAAAAAAAGAGAGAGAATCCAATATGTACTAAGCAAAATTTAAAATTGAACTGTTCACTGCAGTGTCAACAGTTGTAAAGTAATGTCCCCCATATTCGTCCATTTTTTACGCTGCTGATAAAGGCAAACCTGAGACTAGGCAACTTACAAAAGAAAAAGGTTTAACTGGACTCACAGTTCCATGTGGCTGGGGAGGTCTCACAATCATGGTGGAAAACAAGGAGGAGCAAGTCACATCTTACACAGATGGCGACAAGCAAAAAAGAGAGCGTATGCAGAGAAACTCTCATTTTAAAAAACCACCAGATTTCGTGAGACTCACTCACTATCAGGAGAACAGTGCAGGAAAGAACCGTCTCCATAAGTCAATCACCTCCCACCGGGTTCCTCCCAGGACATGTGGGAATTGTAGGGGTTACAAGTCAAGATGAGATTTGGGTGAGAACACAACCAAACCATATCATCCTGTAAAGAATAATAATATCAGTAATAATAGCAAAAATATATAGTAATAATTGCAAACAGTAATAGATGACATTAAATTAGCACTGCTACGTGCCACTGATCTAATTATTTTACTTGTAATAATCCATTACAGAAATAATTCTTTGCAGGATCTGAATTTTAGGGGAATACGTGTCATGAAATCTGAGGATTTTTAAAAGATTACCATGCTCCCATTAGGCAAGGGAACACTCATTATTGTTCTTGTCTTTGCCTTCACCTAAGAAAATAATGAAGGGTGGTAAATAAGGATAAGAAGGAATTCATTTATTTATTTATTTTCCTGAAATACAAATGAAAGGTCTACAATAGAAGTTAGGAAGAGAAAAAAAGAGGGGAAGGGTAGATATTTCAAGGACATAGATAACTAATGAGCTAATGAGCATTGAATCACTACTACATGCCAGGCATTGTATTAAGCATTCTACAGGTATTTCATTCAGTCATTATAATGTCAAGTGAGGTAAGGATCCATTATCCTCTTCATAGTGAAGAGAAAAAGAAGCAGTTAAATATCTTAACTAAGGTCACACAGCTAATAATAAATGGTGGCACCAAAACCATAATCTTGTCCGTCTGACTTCAGCACATGACTCTTAGCTCTCAGGCATATACTACGAGCATTTTTAATCTTTTAATTTAAAATATTTTTATTTTTATGTGTTTCCCTATGGTATTGAGCAGTAAAGCTTTACAGTAAAAAGAGACTAGGTGGTTTTCCTTTAGGGCAACTAGGAAGCAGGGAAACAGCATTCCATTTCCACAGTCTACTTTGTAGAGCGAGACCAGACAGCAGATGACAGTAGAAAAGAAGAAAACAAAACAGCATCATGTTTTTAAAGACCTGTTATAAGTGGATAAACAAAGGAAAAAGCAAGAAAAAAGGAAAAAGTTTTCCTGCTTTGTTTTTTCTCTTTTATTTATTTTGTTGAAATTCCGAAACTTATCCTATTTTGAGTATTATTACTTGCACTTGAAAACATTACATAGATGATCTGTTGGAAGATTAAGACTATGAGTATACAGTATAGCCACATAAGATGAATTAAATCCCTTATTTGTAACCATGAAAGAAACTATGTTTTTATTTTCTTTTTTTGTCACCAACTCAAAATGCAAATACACACACTCATACACTTAAATTTAGTAAAGAGAAAACAATGATAAGAATGGATTGCAGCTCAAATATCTACATATTTCTCACGACCTTAAATAATTTGTGAGCACAAAAGTATACTAGTACTTGGTTACACTTCAGGAAATATTTTAAAATATTTATTAACAGTGATTTATTAATATTTCAGAATAGAAGATAATTGAATGTGTTATAGATTCTATTTATTTTCTATTAAATCCAAATAAGATGTATTTTCCATGAAAACTAGGTCTTACACCGTATTTGAATTTAAACCCTGGGATCATATTAATGCAGAAATTACAAGTGTGTCATTTAGCACATAATTTCCCCAAATGGAGACATTTTGCTGAATAACAAACTGCTAAACTGAAGGTACAGCATATGATAAAAGCAGTTGGAGTCAAATTTTCCCCCAAAGAAATCAAACAACAAATTGTGTTGATTTAATTGTGAACTTATGGATTATAACATGAAGGAATGAATTTTTCACTTTCCTGTTACACCATTGCCTTTATTTCCAATCCAGAATTATAGAGGAGTTGTAAGGCAATTAAGGGTGTTACACAGGGCTTTTGGGTGCAGCACTGGAATTTTAAAACAGGTTTAATGGCAATTTTTGATAAGTAATATACTGTAATATACCTTTTAAACTCTACATGGACTTTAAAATCTTTTATGGAAAATTCTCAAGTTTCCATAATAAAAAAAGCTCTGCTTTCTTTGGGGAATATTTTTGGGAAAAATAACTCAGTTCAATTTTCATGGAAAAAATACCTAAATAGTAGTATTGCTGTTCAAATTTTGTCACATTTCTTTTTGTGGGTCTTTTGAAGTAAATGAACAGGTTTATGTAAACATTATGATTTGGCTTCTCCTAGATATTAGAAAGAAGCAGTGTGTAAGTAGTGACGTACTTGGGCTTTACGTAAAGAAATTGTGCCATTTTTTCAAGCCAGATATAGCTTCTGTATCAACAAATGGAACACAAATCTTTAGTCTAGGACTTAGAGTCGGGGGGAAAAACGGAAAAAACAACTATATCACTTAAATGAAGTCTTTGTATCTTAGGTTTGTTTACCAGAGTATTACATATATCTAATGCTACTAAAATTATGACGTTATCATATATTCAAGTTAATTCAATAAGTGATGGTTATCTGTAGTAATCATAGAGAAAGGAACTATTACTATTAGGGACCTGTGGGTACAGGACCCTAATAGTAAGTTAGAGTAGAGGTAAGTATCTGAGCAGCCCATTCTGGTTTCCTGTGAAATAGCAGGTATGCGCCACATATTTGCTAAGCACACCAAGGTGTAAGAATGATATACATTGAGAAGTTTGAACATTATTACATCTTGACAGCAGTTATGAAAACTGTTAAATGAAGGTTCTTATGGTACACTTAGAAATCACTCTTTAATCCAATATGTGATTTTCATTTCCATTAAAATTCCACCCACATATACTAATGTCTTCTTAACTTTCTGTACAATTCCTTGGCCTTTTAATATAGTATCTTAGGTTATGTTAGTCTTTACTTTCTATCTGTTTACTTATAGGACACATTCAGTTACCTGTTAGTCACACCACAAACCTTTGTGCAGACACTTGGAATCTATTCCTAATTGTTTTCAGTTGATTTTCGCGGAGTCAGCTATATAAGAAAGAGCCACTGTAATTAATGCAGCTGATTCCTATGGTGAGCTGCGAACATCGGTCTGTTTGAAAGTCTCTTTTTGTGCATTTACACACAAGTTCTTAAGCAATGATGACAGCAATACCCTAAAGATTAAAAAAGAAGCAGGAAAGAAAGAAAAGAAAATAGTATGTAGAAAAGCCAGGTCGAGTTTATTCCATGGCATAGTCATTTTTAAAGCAGGTAGTTTTTGAGAGGAAGGGTTTTGTTGTTGATGATGATTTGTTTGCTTGTTTGGAGAAACCAGCAAAGTAGAACTCCAAAGTCCATCTTTTAGCAGTCTGCCTCAGGGTTTTCAATTCAGACACCATGTATGTGGGCTGACACTTTCCAGATCATTGAATGCAAACCATTAAAAAGAACTGTAAGTAGCCAGGAAATAAGAAAACATTTTATGGCTCTCTAGAAGACAGACTGGGTGTCTGCTTCTGCATGCCCTTTTCTTTTCTTTCTTTCTTTTTTTTCCCTTAATCTCTAGGATAATGCTGACATCATTGCTTAAAGGTCTGAATGTGACTGAGAATAATCATTTCACACAAAATATCCCCAACGGGCCTGTCATCTGGCAAACAGCTAGGAATATCTTTTGACATCTTGCTTTGCAGAACAGCAATAATCTCTCACCACCCATCAATTCCACATGTCTCATCCCCTACCCCTGGCGATTCTTGGCAATCAGCAGCCAGTGCCTGTGTAATAGCACTTCTGCCTGCTTCTAGTGTAGCGCTTCAAGCTGTCCTGTTTCTCAGAGAGTAGACACATTGCCTGAAATGAAATCTTAGAGGTACTGTCCACATCCTGTCAGTAGACAAAGGAATCTGAACCACTCAGACTGAAAATAAGGTGCAAGCGGTTATAATATAGATCCTCTTTACCTCGGGTACTTGCATACATGCTCCTTTGGCATATGTTTACCTCTATAAAAAATTAAGTTGTAAAATACATTAATGACATCATTGAGTTAGATAAAGAGGAGCAAAGAAAACAAAGGAGTTTCACATGATACATTTTGAATTTAGCAAAATATAGTTTTACTAGGAAACATTAATCAAATGTAGATGAAAATCAAATTCATTCCATATTTCTCCCCAGGAAATAATGATTACTAAGTGAGTGAGCTTTGAATTCAAACAAACTTTGGTTAATGAGGAAAATAAAAGCTTTGACTGTAGGTAATGGTCTTGACATATATTGTTTCCCTCATTTCTGGAATAACCCTTGCCTCATGATTCATTGGATGAATAGTTGCATAATGGTGAGGAGATTGTGTGTATATTTTGAAGACTTTCATTTTCTTTTGTCTTCCCTGATTAGTCATGTCCATTATCCAGCTAGCTCTAAAACTCACATCCTAGTTGCTCATTAGTTTAGTTTAGTGAAAAATGATTTAAAAATTATTATTCTACCTTTAAAAAATCTAATAGCCATTATGATCGAAGGATAAAACCACTAAACATTATATTTAAGAAACATAAAAATCATATTTAATATAGTGGGAAATATTTCAAACTGGAAATGGCATAGATGAGAGATTTGTTTAAAACTTATATTTATTATGAAAGTACAAATGCCAAGCAGCAAAAATTGTTTAAAAGTCTGTTTAAAAGTCATATACACAGATATATTCCAAACACTGTTGCCAACTGATATGCCTTGGATCTGCCCAAATCTCATTTTGAAGAAAAATTCTTTGATAATTACCTAGCAAATTTCATAAAATGGGTTTTTAGCAATTTAAAAAAAGTAATGCAATTGGAATATCCTCACTACATTTTAAATGTAGACATTTATGGGCAAGTATTAATCAAAAATATCAACAAGTTACAAAAAAAGTCGCACAATTTTATTGTATGAAAATTTGTTTTATGCACACATTCTAATATTTCTTATAATATATATTCAGAGCACAAATAAGCATAGGTATCTAGATGGCTTATTCATAAGCAAGTGATATGTATGTGTCACAACATAAATTTTATATTTGGTAATTTTTGCTGAATTTTCTCAAATGGGCATTGAAGTTAGTCAAAGTCAAACTTCAAATCTAACCTTTAATCTTATATCCATTTCAAAAATTCTACATACACACACACATTCTACATACAAACCCACACACATACACACACACACACACATGCAGAAATGCACTTACAAGTTCCAGCCTTAGCCACTACTTGGGACAGCAGGCCTGGGCTGTTTGTGTGTGTGTGTGTGTGTTGTGTGTTGTGTGTGTGTGTTTGCATGTTTGTTACTTTTTTTTCCCTCATTTCTTTTCTGTTTCTTACCCACTCAATGAGCTGCAGGAGAGGTGGGTTGGGAGGGAAAGGGGCACATCCTACCTCACTTGTACATTGACACAGGAGCCGTCAAATGTCACTTCTCTTGGGGGTCAGTTCCTCTTGCTGACTATCTCCTGGCGGCGCCTTTCAGGCTCCTTGGCAACCTCTCCTCTGAGCATTGCCGTACTGCAGTTTTCTGAGGCATTCCCTCCGCAGCAAACATCCTGCCACTCAGCCTCTGCTCCACGTGCATATCAACGTGCAGCCCCCCACTTGGACTTGCTTAGTCCCACCTAGTGGCCGCCTTGAGTTGGGTTCATAGTGAAGGCTCTGCCTTTTCTTTTGTGTACTCCCGAGCCTATGTCCTGCCAGAAGTGTAAGTTTTATTCCGACACTTGAATAGATAGACACTGGTTTCTACTTCCTGGGCCCCGGGGACCCACAGTTAGTTCTCCAAAGCATCCTCTCACTGTGGTCCGCAAAGCATTCTCTCACACCATCCTTCTACCAGGGGTGGATTAGGAAGTAGAAAGTATCCACTTCTTTCCACTTCCTGTTAGGCATACACGGAAAACAGTACCTACAAATTCAGCAAATCTAGCAGATGATATTCTAGTATTTCTGTATAAAATATATGCATAAAATCTAGTTTTTGCATGATAGTGAAAATAATGGATAATATCCATTGTAACCACCCATTAGACAGAAAAATAGGTAGATATAGCAATCTACACAATAAATAAAGAGATATTTAGATACATAGATATATAGATATATAGATGACAGGCATATATACACAGATATATTGCAAACACTGTTGCCAACTGATATGACTTGGATCTGCCCAAATCTCATGTCTAATTTTAGTCACCATTGTTGGAGGTGGAGCCTGGTTGGAGGTGTTTGGATCATAGGGATGGATTTCTCATAAATGTTTTATCACCATCCCCTTGGTGGTGTCCTTGTGATAGTGAACGAGTTCTTGTGAGATCCGGTTGTTTAGAAGTATGTGGCACCTCTCCCCCACCCCCACCCCCACTCTCTCTCTCTCTTGCTCCTATTCTCACCATGTAATGTGCTTGCTCCCTATTTGCCTTGCATTGTGATTAGAAGCTTCCTGAGGCTTCCCCAGAAGCAGAAGCCACTGCGCTTCCTATACAGCCTGCAGAACCATGAGCCAATTCAACCTCTTTTCCTTATAAATTACTCAGTCTCAGTTATGTATTTATAGCGATGCAACAACAGACTAATACACCAACTAAAGATATGTTTTGTTATCAATGACTTGAACATTCTCAACTATTCATGGCATTTAACAATGCTTCATTACAAAAAAATGGATTTAATATTTTACATTTTATGTGCTTTATTCATGATAAATGAAATGTGCTTTATTCACGACAAATGAAAACTTGTTCTTTTCATTTGTTCTTTTTATCATGAATAAAGCACATGAAATGTACCTTTCATGTTACAGACTAAAACATTTACATTGCAGGCTTTCTTCCCCTCCTGCCCTTAACCTCCCCAACCATAAACATCAATAAAGAAAAGAGAAAGAGAAATGAATTAGCAATGTGCAGTAGGTGGAAAAGGTAACAAGTTTTTTTCATGGCCAAGTCTAAAGTCATTTCGAGTTAATTAGACACAAGCTACTACTAAGCCAATAGAGGACATATTAAGTCTTTAAAAATATTAATTGTGATTTTTCTACACTAGATTTCTGTTGCTTGATTTCGCATTCATGACTAAAATTGTTAGACCTGTTAAAATATGAAAACACTTGGGAAAAGAATCCCAAAACAATAGCTCCTGAAAAGTTACCATCTTCCCTGGAAGTTTCCGGTGAGCTGAGTTATTCTCATTGCAGCACGAAGGACACATAGACCCACAGTATCAATCCTTCTGTTTGTCTTTCCATTCTCATTTTCCAGGCTATTGCATGCAGCAACAATTCAAACGTTTCTTGGATACCTTCATTAGCTATGGCTTCCAAACGTTTGGTTAAAATAGTAAGCTAAGCTGACCAAGCAACATTTTGGCCTTTTCGTTTTATTGGGCACACTGGTCATTTATTGCCCCTCCCCCACTGTATTCCCCTAGTACCAGCGCCGAGCATTCCCTGGATGGGGATTTGGCTGTCTGGCTAGTGGCTACTTCACTGCCTGCCACACATCTGTGCCCTTGGAATCGGGGGCCTTCTCTTCATTTTAGGGCACTAGAAATATTTCTGCCAAAACTCTGAAAGTTGTTTCTTTCTTTTCTATTCTTCTCTTTTTTTTCCTCCTTTTTCTTTTCTCTTTTTCTTTTTTTAAGAATTTCTGAGAACAATATAAACTACACACACATTTGATTGTCAACAGCTGACACTACTAGGAAACATATGTGTAAGAGTATATTTCAAAGGCTTTAATGCATCTCCTAGCTCCATCTCTGACTCTATAGTGTTGTAGAAGTCGCTTAAATCTCTCATCCCCTGTTGACTTAACTGCCAAATGAGACCAGTTATAGAACTATATGAGAAGAGAAAATAGTTGATATAGATGGAAGAGCTTTGGAAATTCTGCACTCTCACATATGCATTGTATTAGTATTAATATTAAGTCAGATGGCCCCTCATCTATGACTGACCAAGATGCAGGGTACATGAGCTAAAGGAATCCAATTCCAAGGCTGCATTGCAATGGATTTTATACAGGCTAAGAAAAAACAAAGATGTTTTTAAGCCTCTATCCTCAGATTCAAACAATAAACAAAAAATGATGATAGCCCTAACAATGTCCTGGGTTAATATTTTATTCCATAAATCAAGATTTCAGAACTCTTTACCCTCTAAGAGATAGAGATTGAACACACCTTTATAAGCTTTGAATTTCGTAACTTCTAATCTATGCTCATAACCTGGAAAATGTCATCAAACTGAATGCCCACATGAAGAGGTACTTTTAGGACCTGCCAGTGACAGTTTATACACATATCAGTCCCTTTTCAAATGTCATTTCCATTAGTATCTTACATCAGAATTACAAGTGAAATGAACACGCTGTAACCTAGTATTTTAAAAGGTTATGTTGAAGGAGTAGAGAGGCTTAAATTAATTTTCCCTTTTCTCATCCAGTAGGCCTTTACTCAATAGGATTTCCTATAATTCTATCTTAATCCATGTCTCGGTGGATGAACCAAACAGACCACAACATAGAAGAGCCTGCCAAAGTGGCTTCCTGCCAGCAGCCCTCTCTCCTCTTTAAGATAGACTTCGGCTTAATGATTGTACAGTGATCCAAATCAATGAAGAAAGCAAAGAACAGACACGTATCTCATTATCTTCTGCAAATATCTATTTGTTTAGCCATGTGCAAATATTGCCCTAAAATGGTAAGTTGGTTAGCACATATTAATCATTTACTAGATCTATTCAATTCCTAACATGAATGATAATTTAATATGCAGGGGGCGTTGCATGGCTGTTTTTGTTGCTGGGGACTTGATATAGGCAGAGAACAAGCAGAAAATGATTTAGAATATCCAGTGGAATCCATCATTATCTTTTTGAGACTATTAATTAGCCAAAGATTGTAAAAGTATTTTCTAGCAATACTAGTTAAATGAAGTAGAAAAGTTAAATGAAGGCTAAAAGCCCATACAATGCTATCATGCTCTAAGAATTGTTTTCAATTATTGGAAGTACATATATTATAGAAGCTCAGTATGGATTTCCAAATGAACTGCTTCACGTGAATTATTTCATGCCATAATCTTATCCTTTCCTACACTTTGGCAACTGTTGAGAGGCTGGAAAAGACTGTATTATTTAATTTATTCTGAGGCCAAAATATAATTATACTTGGGTAAAAGGTATTAGATGTTCATCCACTGAACATTTATTACAGCAAATTTTCATACTCCGTAGCACTTAGGATATTTACATCTAACTTTTATCTTGATTGAATTCAGCATTAATAAATGTGAATTTTCTTCACTGAAATATTATTTGGGCTGTGAATATTCTGGCAAAAACCACCCAAATGAGACTAGGTTTTTATCAACTTATAACGGATAGTTTGATTTTGAAAAACTTATCTTTTTAACTATCTACAAGGAATTTATAAAATGCAAAATATCTTATTAATTTGAAGGTTGGTATAGTAGATTCACTTTCACTCTTTCTACAGGAAACTTTTTCAGAATATGAATCAATAAAATAAATAAAAAGTGTTTACTTCTGTATCTTACACAGAAATTATTACTAAGGTAGGAATGAATCCTCTCTTAATAGTCCATACAATCACTTCTTTCAATCACTTATATATTAACCAAGAAAACTACAAATCTTATACTTTGTATATATGAAAGACTGTTAAAGTATGAGATATACCCATATTGTTATTTAAGAAAACAAAACTAAATTATGAAAAAATAATCAACTTTGTGATATTGCCCTATGTAAAATTTCTTCCACTTCACAGTCTATAGACTACAGCTTCTCTATAAAAAACTCTAAGCTCTTCATGATCTTACCTACAAATAAAAATATCTCCACATTCATCATTACCTTTTTCCTATTACCTAAAATGAAAGTATTCTCTGGAAATGTTGCTCTTAATGCTCTTTCCCTACTGATACCAGAAGGAATGTATCTTCTTATAATTCCAGCCCAGCCTTTTGAGAGGCTGATAAAGGAGGATCACTTGAGCCCAGGAGTTCAAGACCAGCCTGGACAACATAGTGAGACCCCCCATCTCTACACAAATTTAAAATGTAACCAGGCATGGTGGTGCATTCCTGTTGTCCCAGATACTCAGGAGGCTGAAGTGGGAGGACTCCCTGGGCCCGGGAGATTGAGGCTGCAGTGAGCCATGATGGTGCAACTACACTCCAGCCTGCACAATAAAGTGAGACCCTGTGTCAAAAGAAAAAAAGAAAAAGAATAGCCACCAGGCAGGCTGCAACCTTTTATAAGAAACCAATCTCTCCTTTCCAACTTTATGAATCTCATCCTTCTTCAACTGACAGAATCCTCTCAGTTTACATGCTGTACATATTTTTAAAAATTCGTGGAAATTGACATTTCTTTTTCATTTCTTGGTATCTATCCCTATAACTTAGAAATCAGCCATGTGTGTCTATTATGCAATTTTCTGTATTTCATCGTGTTTTATAGGTATTTGTGAATTTAATTGCCTTACTAAAAAATAGTACCCTTTTGAAAGCTGTCTCTTGCTATATATTGGGTTTGTATCTCACAGAGTGTCACACATAGAATCCTTCATGTAGTGGAAATTTGCCATATGATGGCAAGAGAAACAGGAAGGCATGAAGACCCATTCATTCATACCACCCATTCAGTATCATCTTTTCATGGAGAATCATCTCTAGGCCATTTAGTGAACAAGACATTTCAGTGCTCAGTCAATTTCAAAGGCATATACATTCAACAACTAGATCAGTATTAGCTGAAGACAGTTTTCCAGAGATAGTTTAGAGGTACCAGTGCTCAGAGATCCTAAACCAGTATTTCTGAGGTGGAGTCCAGCAGACTACACTTTTAAAGAACTCCACATACTTTTTCAAGCCTGTTTCACAGCAAGATTTTAGAACTAATGAATATTTTACATGATGTTTTCTTAAAATCTTGGGGTCTTAATATTAGCATGAAACATGAGTAAACTATGACTTGGAGTAAATAAATAAACTTGACTAAGTTTACTGAATTATAACTCACATCTGGACTTTGGGGTCAATACTACCTTTTACTATACCACAATTGCCTTCCATGGAAATACTTTTTTGTTTAATTATGTTTATGACTTTCTCAGGAGACACTATTCTAGACTGTGGGTTACTACACCAAGCCTATCTAACACTCCCCCTTTCTCCTAAAGTTTTGGTCAAGGTTTTATTTGCTTGTTGGTTTAATTCTCCACTGTGGCTTCCTTGAGCACACAGGGAATCTGTCTTTTCTTCCCATCCCTAATCTGAACCTGATCCTAATCCATTAACTGAGTAAAACATTTATATGAGATCCTCTTTTTCCTAAGGAATCATTTTGTATATCCAGTTTCTTCTAACCACTTAGTAGTAATTTAACCAATTCTCCTGGCCAACATTTGAATCAAAGTGATATGACAAATTAATTCACACTAACCTGCTAATGAATACAAAGAAAATACAGCCTCATTCTCCCAAAATATATAAGAATTCAATGTGCTTATAAAAAATTGAAGAAAGTACAGTCATTGAGTGACAATAATTTTGCCTAGAAGAGGCATTTAGTACCATTTATACTTATAATGCAGCTAACAAAATTTTGACTGGTGTATTAATATCCAGAGAAACAGAAACATATGTAAACACACACACACACAGATGTGTATGCATATACATGTGTTTATATATACACAGATGTATATATACATATATACATATGTGTATATATATAGGCACATACAGGCTATTGATAATTCTGGAGAGAGAAAGAGAGAGAGAGATTTTAAGGAATTAGATTACAAAATTGTGGGAGCTGGCAATTCCAAAATCTGAAGTATAGGCCAGCAGGCTGAAGACCCAGGTAAGAGTAGATGCTGCAGTTTGAGTTTGAAGGCAGTTTTCTATTAAGGCCTTCAACTAATTGGATGAGGCCTACCAACATAATGGAACATAATCTGCTTTGGAATGTAATGGAATGTAATTGCTCAAACTCAGCTGTTTTAAATGTTAATCTTATCTAAAAAATACCTTCATAATACATGCAGAATCATGTCTGACCAAATATGTGGGTACTGATGCCTAACCAAATGCACACATAAAGTTAACCATAATACCTGGTAATACATAAAGAAAATTCATTATGCAAATCAAAATAATCTGAGACTAAAATTAAGGCAATGTATCCTTACGGAGTGTTATTGTATCTCATCAGTCAACTTACATAAAATGAGACTACTAGGACAGGACTAATGAGAAAACCGTAGTATAAAGAAATAACATTTCATAATAACATTTCACAAACAGAGTTCAGGGGCCTGCAGGATCAGAAACTCAATTATGTAATCATGTTATTTTTTTGTGTGTGAGATTTGAAAAGCAGCATTATAATTTTTTCCAGGGTAACCATAGATCTGAATTTCATAGGGAAACTTCTAGCAGCAGCAAACATGTGCATTTGAATGTATTCTAGACAAGAGACCAGAGTAAAATATAATACAGATTTCAAAGAAACTAATATCTAGTTCTTTGAAAAATGCCATAATGCTTCTACCCTCCTCTTTTCTCTATATCTTGTGTATATACACAAGATACTTAAAGGAACATCAGTGTGTTCTTTCTTCAATCACCTTACACAATTTTATGCTGGTCTTCTTTTACTTTTTCACACACAAACACACACAAGTACACACACACAAGTGTTTTCAAAGCATGTTACTATTGTATGGGGATCTCGATAGCTTGCTTGCTTGCTTACGTAAAAGCTATGCTAAACTTAATTTATCTTGAGGATACTGGAATCTGTGAGAGAGTGAGAGAAGTTCTTAGATATTATGTTTGGCTTAATTTTTCAGTTTGTAAAACAATCAGAACCCCTCAGCGGCTCTAGGACTGATAGAATAGAGATATGGACACAGAGAAGTCTTCAGGAAATGTACACCTAGCTGGAGCTGAGGTCCAGCACTACTACAGATGGAGGACATGTGTCTAGTCTCAAGCAGGGGGACTGGCCAAGGAAAACTGAGTCAGACAACAAAGTCAGGATTTCAGGCACAGTGATGTTATGGGATCCTTGCAGTGTCGCTTTTCTGGCCTGAAACCTCTGTCCAGTGGTGCCTTTTCCTGAGTTTTGCTCGGCCCGCTGGGCTTGTTCCACCCACTCGGCCTGGCAGGCGGTGCTTGGCTCAAGCTACTAGCCTGTATCCCATGCCTCCCAGGGGTGAGTTAGGCATGGAGTGGTGAGGGGTGTGTCAGCAAGTGTGAGGTCGAGCCTCTATGCAGTCAGACCCGTCAGCTACTGCAATGTAGGCAGCACCAGGTGTTGGCACAGGTGCCAGCTCTCTGCAAGGCTGCAGCTGGACAGGCACCCCACAAGCAGCTGGCACTGGGGAATGTGGTGGTACCCAGAAGCTCTGAGATGCCAGGAACCGCAGGGCCTCAAAGAGGGACTAACAGCCCTGGCTCAGGGAGTTCCCGTGTCTGGGCTCCTACAAGGGCTGCAGCTCTTCTCTGCCTCTCTTCACCCACAACGAGGTGAGCAAAGGGCATGTTTCAGTCCTGTTTGTGGTACAGCTCTTCCAGACTTGCCATTCGGCAGGCCCCGAGTTCTTGTCCTGCAACCAGAAAGAATGAGGCACATAGACAAGTGGAGGATGAGCAAGAGGAAGAAGAGCTTTATTGAGCAGTAGAACAGCTCAGAGACCTGCTTTGGATAGCTCTTTTCTGTAGCCAGGGTGTTTGGACGAGTGTTCAGCCCTCAGCAGAGTGTAGAAGGCCCTGGGTTAGGTCGCTCCTCTGTGCAGACAGGTCTCCCTGGAGTGGAAGCTCCTCTCTGCTGCTGGTGGTCCCAACATTCTCCAGTTATCAGCAGAGAGTAGCTCCTCGTTCCTCTCTGCAGCTGATATCTGCTTCCCTGCTCTGTTCTGGCTGAGGCCCGGGATTCTCCGGGCCTCAGAGAGAGGAAAGGTATGCTGATTGTTGCATGCGCAGCCATGGGCAGGCCCACGTAAAAGCACCACGAGATCCCCCTCGGAACTAGCAGCCTGTCCCCAGACTTCAGGCCTTCCCCGGCCTAAAGGCGGGGCTTCACTGGGGGCCTGCCTCCTTCTGTCATCCTCCTACTGCTGTTCAAGGTACCCAGGCTGCCTGACTTTGCTCCTATCTGCTGGCACGGAAAAAGGGAGAAGCCAGGCATCAAGAACAGACACTCTGGCGCCTACGAGGACAGAGGGGCCTTCCTTGGCAAGAGGACAGGGAGGCCTTCCCAGGCCCCCGAGAGTGTAAGGATGCCTGAGTCTGCAGCCGCTGTTTGGACAGCTGCAGCTGTGCCTGGGAGTGGGGCAGGACTCCTGCCTGCTCCACGGAGCGAGGCTGGGTATGCAGTCGTGGTTTGGGTGGCTGCGGCAGCACCCTGGGCGCTCCCACTCCAACTCAGAAGGGGCGGGTCTCCAGCTTGTCGCTGGTCCCCTGGCTCCACAGAGCATACAGCCCTCACCGCACCTCCCTGCTCCAGCCGGGTGATGGCAGTGGCAGGTTGTCTGGAGGGCTGCTACCGTGGAGGCACCAGGTGGAAGTAAAAGTAAGCCACAGTGCTTAAAGTGGTTTCAGACGGGACAGAAGCCAAATTACAAAAACATGGAGGCATAAGGTTAAAGATAGACTGTTATATCTTGATTTAACTATTGTATGAATTGAAAAAAATGTATGCCTGAGAAGATAGCAGCTGAGCCTGAAGATCTGAGTAAAGTAAACCAGTAACTAGGAGAGAAGAAACAAGACAGTAGGAAACGAGGGGCCAAGATGTAAGTTAGGTGGCGAGTGCCCAGTAGCTCAGTCAAGTGGGTCAGTAACTGTGCAGGTCACTGTAGAAAATGTTGACTTCAATTTCCTCTTTAAAATCCTTTCTGGAATCTGTATTTAAAAATGAAACAACACTATCCTGAGCATTTTATATGGATAGAAATTTGTTTTCTTCCCCAGATATGTTTGATTTGTGTCTTAAGTTAAATCCTTTAGATATTTTGGTACCATAAACAGGAGTGCAGTTAGTACAGTGTATTTCGTAGACAATAGAAAACAGTGAGTATATTTTGCAAACCTAAGAAACTGTATTATAAAGTTTAGTGGGACTTGCGTATCCACCACATCTAAGTCTACTTAATAAAGATATAATTTGACACTACAGATGCTACGTAAGATATATAGTTCTAAACAACACACACACAGACACACACACACACACACACACACACACACACACACACACACAGATGCAATCATAGTGCACTACAGCTTCAGACTCCGGGACTCAAGTTAACATGCTGTTTTCTCATAGTGCCTCTTTTTCACTGCCCATACCCCTTTGTAAAAATGTTTAGCAATATACTCTCAGTGACATATTTTTTCTATAGTTTCAATTCCATTCAAGATTAAATATATCAGTCAGGCACAGTGGCTCACGTCTGTAATCTCTGCACTTTGGGAGGCCAAAGTGAATGGATCACCTGAGGTCAGGTGTTCAAGACCAGCCTGGCCAACGTGATGAAACCCGGTCTCTACTAAAAACACAAAAACTTAGCTGGGCATGGTGGCAGGTGCCTGTAATCCCAGCTACTGGGGAGGCTGAGGCAGTAGAATCACTTGAACTCATTAGGCAGAGGTTGCAGTGAGCCAAGATCGCGCCACTGCACCCCAGCCTGGCCAATAGGAGCAAAACTCTATCCCCACCTCCCCTCCAAAAAGGTTAAATATATTGCTATTCATAAAACTACCTCAAATATCAAAACCTGTAATACTGTAGGTTTTGGGCATTCAGAAGGAATCCTGAGACCTCTATAAAATCTTAAATTCACAAAGCATGTAATTTTCTCCCTAAAATATGGACAAGACATAACGAAGTGCCACAAAATCAGGTAAAGATGTAGAAGCTTGGTGGATTGTGTGCATAGGCCTTGAGCTAATTCCCAGAAGCTCTTACGAGAGTATCACAGTTTCTCAGATTAGTGTCTTAGTAAAATTGAAATGAAATTCTAGGGTCTTTAATCACTAATTACAAAGAATGTTATATATATGACCCGTAGATGTTTTAGGAATTTGGATTTTATACAATTTCTTGCTAATAGATCCTTCTATTCTTTTCAAGTAAAGCCCATTATCTTTATTTAAAAAAAGGTTTTCTCAGGAAACCCTTGTGTATTGTTGGTGGGAATGTAAATTGGTACAGCCATAATGGAAAGAAGGATGGAGGTTTCTCAAAAAAGTCAGGAAACAACAGGTGCTGGAGAGGAAGTGGAGAAATAGGAACACTTTTACACTGTTGGGAGGACTATAAACTAGTTCAACCATTGTGGAAGACAGTGTGGCGATTTCTCAAGGATCTAGAACTAGAAATACCATTTGACCCAGCCATCCCATTACTGGGTATATACCCAAAGGATTATAAATCATGCTGCTATAAAGACACATGCACACATATGTTTATAGTGGCACTATTCACAATAGCAAAGACTTGGAATCAACCCAAATGACCATCAATGACAGACTGGATTAAGAAAACGTGGCACATATACACCATGGAATGCTATGTAGCCATAAAAAAGGATGAGTTAATGTCCTTTGTAGGGACATGGATGCAGCTGGAAACCATCATTCCCAGCAAACTATCACAAGAACAGAAAACAAAACACCGCATGTTCTCACTCATAGGTGGGAATTGAACAATAAGATCACTTGGACACAGGAAGGGGAATATTACACACGGGGGCCTGTTGTGGGGTCGGGGGAGGGGCGAGGAATAACATTAGGAGATATACCTAATGTAAATGATGAGTTAATGGGTGCAGCACACCAACATGGCACATGTATACATATGTAACAAACCTGCACATTGTGCACATGTACCCTAGAACGTAAAGTATAATAAAATTTTTTTTTCTTTAAATAGAGAGCCGGGCGCGGGTGGCTCATGCCTGTAATCCCCACACTCTGGGAGGCCAAGGTGAGGGGATCACTTGAGCCCAGGAATTCAAGACCAACCTGGCCAACATGGTGAAACCCCATCTCTACTAAAAATACAAAATTTGTCAAGGCATGGTGGTGCTTGCCTGTAATCCCAGCTACTTGGGAGGCTGAGGCATGAAAATCGCTTGAACCCGGGAGGCGGGGGTTGTAGTGAGCCAAGATCACGCTAGGGTACTCCAGCCTGGGTGAGAGCAAGACTCCATCTCAAAATAAGAAATTAATATTTTAAAATTAAAAATAGAACTACTATATGACCCAGCAATCCTTCTACTGGGCATATACCCAAAGGACATGAAATCGGTACTTCATAAAGATATCTGCACTCGTATGTTCATTGTAGCATTATTCCTGATAGCCAAGATATAGAAACAAGTTAAGTATCTGTATATGAATGGCCAGATAAAGATATCATGATATATATACATATGCACATCATATAATGGAATATTATTCATCCTTTAAAAAAAAGAAGGTGATCCTACCATTTGAGACAACATGGATAACCTGGAGAACATTATGCTATGTGAAATAAACCAGGCACACACACAAAAATACTGCATGATCTCTCTTATGTGTGGAATCTAAAAATATGTTCAATAAACAGATACAGACAATAGGAACAGCAGACCAGAGACAAAGGGTTGGAGATAAGAAGATACAGGGCAAAGGGTATAAAATTGCAATTACTTAGGATAACTGTATTTAGGATCTAATGTACAGCGTGAGGACTCTACCTGGTAATAGTGTATGCTAAGAGAGTAAAGTTTAAATGCTCCTAGCCACACACAAAAAAGTTAACAATATGAGATGATCGATATGTTAACTGGCTTGACAGTAGTAGTTTTAACTATGTATATGTATATCAAAACACTAATGTTGCACACTTTAATATATAAAATTTGCAGGACAAAAAAGTCCTGCAAATGTTCCTCATGCTCTTTCTACTTCTAGTTCACAGGTTCCAGGATAACCAGATGTCTGAAGAATGTTGAAGATTTGAGTGATGCCAGTGCCTCAGTCAGCCTGGAAGACTGTATGGAAGGAGGCTGCCTGGCCACACACACTGTTATGTCCCTCTCTCCCTAAAAAAGAGACACATTTTGCCTTTGTGCAAAGCATTACATACATGTGGTCTATGTGTTCTGTTATTTAACATCTAATAATGTTGATGACATTAAAATATACTTGACAATGATCCTTTAAATCATTATTATTATGCCTTCTGTAAGATAAGAATTATGGGCCAGGTATGGCACTTATGCCTATAATACAAACATTTTGGGAGGCCCAGCCAGGGGGATCACTTGAGCTCCGGAGTTAGAGACCAGCTTGGGCAACATAGTGAGACCTCATCTCTACTAAAAATAACAAAACAAAAAAAGTTATGATAGTGACACTGCACCCCAGCCTAGGAGACAGAGCGAGATCCTGTATCCAAATAAATAAATACCTAATATAGGAATTATCAAATTCAACACATACTAATTATTTTCATATCCATTTATGGAAAATAATAATGTGGGCATTATTCTTAAAAGGGATTCTGGAAGTGGCTTCTTCAATGAAGTATACTCAAAACTCATTCCCGCTTACTACACAAATCAAAGAGGAATTGAAAATGTGTGTGATTCCCACTAAATTATTTTCCTTTTGTATGACTTGACATTACTGTCTTTGTGGAGTGGCTGAGAAATGTCTCCTTCTTGCCTTTGTCTTCAAAGGCTCTGCCAATGTGAAGTACAGGAGAGAAAGGCAAGAGCAGGGTCCACTAGTGGAATCATCTCAGCCTTATTCCCCAGGGGAAAACACATTCTTTTTCACTTTCCTGAGTTGCCTCATCTGATAAACATGATTCTTACATTTCCCAGCAATGCCTTCTGATTGCAATGTAGTTTATGCCACTTGTTTGCCTATTTCTCAAATATAAACACACACACATGTACCCACATTTGGCCTTAGCCTTTCTAATTCCACTCTCATCAGAACATATTGCACACCTGTAAACATTCTTAGGTCAACTCCAGTAATCAATCCACATTCGTGTAACCCCTGCAGAATAAAGACCATGGGAGACCTTCAAGACTGACTTCTCATTTAAAGCATAAGAAAACAAGACCCCAACGTGTCAGCTGCAGAACCACAATAAGGACCCAAGTCCCGTGTCTTATTGTTCAGTGGTTTTTCTAAGTCACTGTAAAATTTTTCTACATTCCTGGCCTGAGAACCAAGGTACCTTTTGCTTATCTATTCAATTAAATTCAGTAGTTGGTAAATGTGAATAAAGGAAATCAAAATATTATTGAAGATTATTTAGATATGGCTGAGAAGTGGGATGAGCAAACCTGATCCACTTTAACTTAGAGATTCAAAACATGAACTTAACTCAGTTGCAATCAACAGCCTGACAGTAGATGCAAACATACAAGTAAAGAACTCAAATAAACAGAAGAAACTAACCTGCTGTCTACCTTAAAGCACTAAATATAGAGCTCTTGTCATCCTGTTTCTTCCTGATTTATAACTTCAAATAACGGGTCAAGAAAAAAGCTACAAGTACGAAAAGATGAGATCTGTGTTTCAATCCAAATCTTTCTTTCAATAACCCTGCTACTTGAAACCATAGAAGGAGATAGGAACTTCCTCCCTTGTTTCTTTTTTCTTTTTCAAAACTACCCACTAATCTTTTAATTAAAAGTGAATGACGGAGAGATGGCAAGTGAGCAGGAGAAGCTGAGGAACACGGCTCCCTTATGTATTTGCACAATGCTAATCAGTCTTCACATCTTACAGGGAGATCTGTATTAGTTACACGGAATCTAATCTGTTCTACTAAAGCTGATTCCTTAGGCTGCCATGCTTAGCTCTCGTTCATTATGCTTGTAGACACATTTTGAGAAAATACATAATCTAGAAGGGAAACTTCTAAGAAGGTTTTATATACTATATGATGCTAATATTTTAGATAATGTTTTATGCTAGTTTAGTCTTCGTGTATTGAAAGAACTCTAATTTTCCTGGAAGTCCCCAGACAGTACATTTAATTAATCTTACCTCTCAATTCAACAAGTTGCCTTTTATTTGAGTCATGAAATCAATCTCTTGGTAATAATATATAGTGATATCCAGGCATGTATGATGCCAGCAAGTTTTTAGTTTAAAGCTAAGGAAACAAAATGAAAACAACCTCTGTATAACAATGACTGAGAAGAGGTGGTGAGGGCTCTTTATATACAAGGCACTGTGCTGAGCATATTCCATAAGTTATTGCCATGATTCCATGTAATTATGTATTACAATTTTACCTTTGAAGAAAACAAGCCTCAAAAATGGCAAGCAGTTCACCCACCCACATTTAAATGTCTGTTAAGCTTCTGAGATATACAAGCCATGAATTCTACCTGTATTCACTTCCTTTCTTAACTGCATTCTGTCTTCATTTACCTCCCAGCCCAACTGATGAGTCAAGGCATTGGATTTAATTCATTCACCCCAAAAATATTTATCACATGCTTATATGTGCTTGGCTCTCTCCCAGGTGCACAAGTCACATCAGTGAAAAAAATAAAAGAGATCCTCATCCTCATCAGGTTTATATTCATTTCCCAAGATCCGATCTCAATTTCCTTGCCATGCACTTCTTTCATCATAGAAGCCTTACAAAATCCCCAATCCGATTGACTCTAATTCTGTGCTTCGTATTTGTCACCCTCACATGGTAAAACCCACAACTGTGCTTGCCAGATATTACCGTAAATTACTAACCATAAACTTCAAGTGGTCTGTTAGTGATCAGCACCAATGCTTTAATAGTTGTCTGCTCCTTTGACTCTTTCACGTTCCTAAAATGTTTTCCATTTCTTCTCTATCTCCTTCCTGTATCTCCTGCCTAATTCTCATCTCACCTAATGACTTTGGCTCTTATTATACAAAGACAATGGTAAAAATCAGAAGAGTACTTGTATAAACTGCTACCACGAAAATCATCACTCCACCTGTATCTCTCCTGACTCTTGACCATCCTTCCTACCCCTGTGGAGAAATTTTTCCATGCATTTTGTTCTCGGTACTGCTGAAGATTTTTTCCAGGCCTCTGTCCAAGGAAGGCATCTCTTCACTAGATCCCACTTGTATCATTCTAGCATTTGCCCTCATTTTCTCCCATATCAGGAGACTTTCCAATTTTTCCCTTTTTAAAAGATAATTCCCATAAATTTACAGCTATAATAGATAACAGGAAAAAAGCCTCTCTTGATCCAAGGTCTCCTTCCATTTCCTGCTCCATTTATCTCTTTTTCTTTACATTAAAGTTTCTCCAACTGTTTCCAGTTTCTCTCACACAATTCTCTCCTTGATCTAGTCCTGAAAGGCTCTCAGTCCTACGACTTCAAAATGAGATCCTCCACCCAGACCATCATTGATCTCAAAGTTGCTAAGTTCGGGTCAATTCTTGGTACTTGTCTTACTTGACCTCTGTGGTGCTTAAATTAACTGATCGCTTTCCTTCTTGAAACACATTGTCCAGTTTATTTCCAGGATGCCGTTTTCTTGATTCTTATCATGAGATTCTGGTTAGGTTTTTTGTTTGTTTGTTTGATCTTTCTTAACTCTCCAGCCTTTGAAATTTGGGATGCACTAAAACTCAGTCCATTGATATTTCCTTTTAAAAATACCCATTGCCCTACTGAACTCATCCAGTCTCATGTCTACACACGGATGATTTTGTAATTTATATTTCCACGTTTAAATGCCTACTCCAAATATTTGCTTGGATATCTAAAAGGCATCTCAAATGTAGCATGTCCACATTTGATCTCCCTCATACTTCCCTCTTCTAATAAAATTTTGAAGTCTCCTTCTCAGTAATGGTAAATACTCTCTACAGCCATATCATCATGAACATGCGTGATCTCGTTAACAATGGCAAATACTTTCTTCCAGATGCTGATGTGGCAAACCTCTTCAAGCCATCTTCATTTTACACCTGCATTATTGCAATATCCTCCTGAGAAGCTGCTCTTTTTTTTTCACCACCTCCAACATCAGTTCTTAAAACAGCAGCCAAAATGATTATTTTAAAATGAAAGTTAGATCCTATCTCTCTCTCAGTATAAACCCTCTTTTTCAAAGTAAAAGCCAAGTCTAACAATGACACTACATAATTGTCCATCTTATCTCCTGACCTCATTTCTTACCTCTCTCCTTCTCTAGCTCTTTTCCTTATACCCTGGAATCCTTGAACTTGACCCAGACTCAGGGTCTCTGCCTGGAACATTCTACTCTCTGGTAGCTATAGAACTAGAATATAAGGTAAATAACACTTACTGGTTTGCAAAATATACTACAAACCTAAGTAGTTTAATACAATGTCTTTTTTTTTTTTGCTAATATTACAGTCCAGTGAGTGTATGGAAGGACCTCTGGTTAGCTGTCTTCTAAGCAGAGATTAAGTCCTTCATTTTGGTCCCATAGAAAAGAGAGAGAGAAAGCAAGGAGAAGAGTACAGTGTGTTTTAAGAGTCTGACCTGAAAATGGCCTGTATTTTTCCTTCCCACATTTCAACAACTACTGCTCAGTCTCATGACTAAACTATCTGCAAAGAGATAAATTCAGAAGAACAAAGCTAGCCTAAATATTTGAACACACCCCCCCTACCAAATCTCTGCCACATTATCCTCCTACTTTCCCCAGGAAGGCCAGGAAAACTTTTTCTGGCTATCCTGCTTACAAGAGTAACACTTCCTGAATTAAATGTTGCTCAGTGATCTCCAATCCTGCTTGTTTGTTTGTATGAGAGAGTCTCGCTCTGTCACCCAGGCTGGAGTGAAGTGGTGCAGTCTCAGCTCACTGAAAGCTCTACCTCATGGGTTCAAGTGATTCTCCTGCCTCAGCCTCCTGAGTAGCTGGGATTACATGTGCCCAGAACTATGCCCGGCTAATTTTTGTATTTTTAGTAGAGACGGGGTTTCACCCATGTTGGCCAGGCTGGTCTCAAGCTCCTGACCTCAAGTGATCTGCCCACCTCAGCCTCCCAAAGTTCTGGGTTACAGGTGTGAGCCACTGCGCCTGGCCCAACACTGTTTTTTAAATGCCCCTGGACACAAAGCTCAACTGCATAGTTTGCTTTTCTTAAAGTTAGGTGAAGTCAGGCAATTGAGCTGTTAGACAAGAAAATGCATATAAACTGAGTGGAATTGACCAAACCTTGTAATCTTGCTTCCTTAAAATGCCTGTGTGCTGTTCTCTACTCCCTTTCTTCAACCACCAACTGAACACACGATTCTAGAGTTCTCAGGAGGGCAGATGCAAGAAAGCAAGAGGGTGGGTTCCTGAATGACCACATGGAAGGTTTCCCACTAATAAGCAATGTTAGTATCGGACTTCACATAAACACTGAGAAAATGGCTCTTTGGGAAGCCACTAAAATTTTTTGATTTATCTGTTATAGTGGTTAGTTATAGCCTTCACATTTGAATGTCCTATTTCTCTGGATGTGCTTTATTTAAAACCACATCACTTATCACCATCTGACATATTCTGTATTTGCCTGTCACTTTTTCTCCTATATCTTCTGTCCAAAGAAAGTGCTGGCCAACTATAACTCAAGAGCCAAATCTAGCTTGCTTCTTGTTTTCATATATAATTGTTTATGGGAATATAGCCACAGCTATTTATTTATATATTTAGAGAGGAGGAGCTGTGTCTATGCTATAACAGGAGAGTTCAGTAGTCGCAACAGAGAAACTGTATGATCTACAAACAGTATTTACTATCTGGCCCTTTACAGAAACAGTTTGCCAATGTTTGTTCTAGAATGTAAACTCCAAGAAAGTAAAATCTTTGTCTCTTTAGTTTGCTGTTATATACCCTGCATTAGAACAGTGTCCGTTCCATTGCAGGTGTTCATATAATATTTGTTAAATACATAAATGAATAAGTGAATGAGTGTGAGGTAGGTCCAAAACGTTCCAGAAAAAATTCATATCTAGATTTCTTGAAACTCTGAATATTACCTTATATGAAAAATCAGACAAAAATCAATCATTGCATGTGATTAAGTTAAAGATCTTGACCTAAAAGATTATCCAGTATTAGCCAGATGGACTCTAAATACAATCACATGTATCTGTGTAAGAGGGAAGCAGAAAGAAATTTGACCACACAGACAGAAAAGGAGAGGGGATGTGATCACACAGGCGGAGGTGAGACTGATGTACCATAAGCCAGTGAATGTTGGTGGCCACTAGAAATATTATCTAAAGGATAAGGAATTATCTGTGTAGAAGTTTCCTGATGGCCACACCCTCCAAACCCCTTGATACTGATTTCAGATTTATGACATCCAGAACTGTGAAAGAATAAATTTTCTGTTGTTTAAGCCACCAAGTTTCCAGTAATTTGTTACAGAGGCAGCAGGAAACCAATACACAGGAGAAAGTGACTTAAAACTACTTCTAATTCCAAGATAATGCTCAAAATGCTCATGCAAAAACTACTTCTTGCGTCAACATTCAGTCTATATAAGTGCTCTTCAAATTAATTATCACTATAACTAAGTCGCATGAGGAAAAATATTTTGGCTTTTTTTGCTCACCAAAAATTTATAGTAATTCATAATTTATAGTTTATGGGCAAAATTAAACATATTTGAGATTATTTTTATATTAGCACTTTATAAATCAGTTGCTGAAATAGTCTGTTTTGAAATATTAGATCTAAGTGCCAGGAATAATTATGATGTTTTCTTTAACATATTTTAGTCATTTCTTGAATTGCATTGTTTTATGATCATAAATTATTGTCAAACTAATAAAATTAATTGCTACTGAAAAATAAGAATTGTCAATGTCTTCAGGTTGAGGGCTGAGCATGTAAAAAAAAAATTTTTTTTTTCCTTAATAAAATGAGACTCAGGGGAGGAAGTTCCCTTCTCCTCCTTCAGAGAATGTGGTCATGATCATTTCTCCCTGCAAAGACCTGGAAAGGCTGCAGCCTTTTTGGAAATGTGGACTTACACTTGGCTGATAGGCTGAGTCGGAGAGAGTGCAAAGATGAAAAAAAACCTAGCACATGGATCGTGTCACTGAGATACTGAATCAATCATGGAACCACGCTCTGTCTGTACTTTGTGTTCTCTCATAGAATAAATGTTCACTTTGGGTTGTGTATCCATTACTTGAAGCTAAAAATCTCCCCATGTAGGCAATGATCACTACAATGTGTTATTTATGTTTCTGACTAATGTACTCATTTGATGAAAAAAAGATATAGCAAAGTCCTCAATCATATTTATCAATTAACAAGGGTCTGACTAAATCTACTTGAGGTTCCAGGGAAATAACATGGGAACCAAGATATTTAATTGTCCATCAGCCATTTGAGGACTTTTTTTTTCCCCACATAAGGAATCAATTTGTGTAGCCATGATTGTGACTTCAACTGAGGCCACTATTGAGCACTGGCTGTACTGTTTAAATGATACACTGAAACGGACAAATGGGCAGAAGCTTCTTCACAAAGAACAAATGTATCTCTGGTTTGCATGGTAACTTTCATGCCTGTAGTAGAATAAACTTCAGCATATCCTTTTTTATAAAAATTGCTCTGAAAATGGAAGACATCTTAAAATTTTGGTGTGCATTCAATAAAGTGGTATTCTCTCCACATTTAATAGACAATTGATACTTTTTAAAATCAACAACATCTTTGAATCTACAAAATGCACGTGTTCCACTCCAGATCTACCACCATGCTGACTCTATACCTACTAATCTAACACATAGTGAGCTTGTTTGGATTTTGCCAAAAGCAAATATTTAAACATGAGAACAGTTAATATTCCTAATTGATGCTTCATATAAAACTAAGCTAGCGTTAATTTTATCTCCCTGTCTTGTTCTTTGTACACTGTTCTGGCTCTGTAGGAATACTAGACTTTGCATGAGAAAACTAAGGATTCAACTGAAGATGAGTTATTAAGTTGGTGATTTATTTAAGTACATTTATTGTCATTGTTTTGCAACACATAATACAATTTCCAAAATAACTAGGAACTGTTTTAGATAAATCTAGCCCAGCCAGATTTATCCCCTTTGTAAGTTCTTGGATACCTGATGAATATATATATATAAAATTTCCTCTATGAAGGAATCATTTAACCTTCCAGTTTAGGAACTATATTGTTTACCTCATTATGCAACAGAAATGTTTTGGAAGTTATAGTCTGAAACCCAGAATTCAGTCTCAGCTCCACAACTTAGTAGTTACTTAGGTCTTCCAATCTTTGCATTTGCATATGTTTGGGGATAACCGTAATTAAGATACCTTCCCTTAAGTGGTAAGATTTTGGGATTAAATGACAAAATCTGGAAAGTCTTTGTGTTTAAGTTCTCTATACAAATGTTCCTAGGTTTTGTTACAATTGTAATAAAAATAACAAAATTAATGTGATAATAATGTCTTACGTATAGTAAGAAACTGAGTCATTAAATTTTGTGTTCTAATATCCAAACAATGACCAAATTGGGTGCACCCCAAATTTTTTGTTGCAACTTAATAGACAATGTAATAATATTAAGAGATGGGGTATTTAGAAGGTGATGAAGGGATTCAGGCCCTTATAAAAGGGTTTGAGGGTGTGGGTTTGTTCCCTTCTGTACCTTCTACATGTGAGGACATGGTGTTCCTTCCCTTCTGAGGAAGCAGCAACAAGGCTCCATTCAGTTCTTTTACAATGGTTTCTTCATTTGTCTCTTACATAGTTTCATTCTAAGACAGAATAAGGAATGACATATTCTGTGAGTTTCTGCATGATTAAGTATGCCAGTACTGCCATTTTGTACTTGGATAACAACTTGTCTGGTTATAATATTCTTGAGACACACTTGTTCCATTAGAATTTTGTAAATATTGTTCTATTATCTTCTGGCACTTTATTTTTCCATGGAGGCATTTGAGCCCAGCCAGATTTATCCCCTTTGTAAGTTCTTGGATACCTGATGAATTCTTTCTTTATCCTTGAAATTCAATCACTTTACCAGAATGTCATAAAATCAGTTCTTCTAATGAATTTCTTGAGAACAGTATGCCTTTAAATCTATGAGTATTATTTTACATTTTAGAAATATTTTCTTCTACTACATAATTATTCTTTTTAATTTCATTTGTTGGACTTTATTGCAGGTGTATCATTTACCTTTATTTTAGATCCACATTTCCTGTATTCCATTAACATTAACTTCTTTCTGACTAGTATTTTTTTACCCCTTTATTTCACTGAGACTACCTCATGGCTTTTCCTGTTACTAATTTTATCATCCACACTGTCTAATCTGTTTCCTATGGTTTCTATTTAATTAGCTCTGTAATGTTGTCATTTTGATTCTCTGTTCAATTAATTTTACAATTGTTTGTTGAGTTTATTCACATTGTTTATATTTGATGTCTTCTTTAATTAAAAATTACATTATCTTTCATTTTTCTTTTGTGAAAACATTCTTCTGTTTTTTTTTCTCAGTTATGTAAGAATAACTTAGGCTCTTTTTGTGCTTTACATCTGTCTTTATTTTTAATGCAGTACTTTTCATGCTTGCATGACTTGCATGCTAGCATGGCAATCAAAGAAGAAAATTACCAATATCAGAAATGAAAGCTGGGACTTTCACAAATCCACTAATTGTCAATGTGGCACATATTCATCTCCTTACATACTTAAATACTATGATATAAAGCCAATATATCTTATGTTACATGATAAGAGAATAGGAGAGAAAAGAAAACAAGTGTATTATATACACAACCAAAAATGCATTTATAACAAAATGGGGAGATCATATTTGTGACAATTAAAATTATCATTGCTGTAACTGGTCATGCAGTCATAGCTACTATTTATAACTACTTTATTCAACTATCCATTCTGTATTCCCTTTGTCTTCGGCAAGCACCTCAGCTGGTAGTGGGTTTTTGTCTTTTGGGGTTACCCAATGTTTTATTCCTGAAGGGCTGTGATCATTAACAACCTTGTCCTCATTGAGCTGTTGTTTCCTATTAACCTTAATTACAGGGCATGGTAATACTAAGCAAAACTACAAGGGATCACCCACACTCTAGACATATTTTACCTTACCTTCAATTATGGACTAGCAGTCCAATTTCCCCTTGGTAATCAGGATCAATCACCCCAGATAGTACTTTAACTCCCTTCTTTGCCTATCGATTGAGAAGGATGAGGAGTTCAAAGTGGCCAGGTGAGTCTTATCTTCCATTTCAGTGGAATCATTATTGTGTCTCCTAACGGAAGGACTCCTCCCTTTGCAACTAAGACCTCCAGCTCAGCACAGCACAAGGTTTGGGAAAAGAAAATAAGTATGTTGCTAGTGAGTCACTAGTGGTAGTAGTGAGGGTTTTCACTCCCATTTCTGCCCCTTAATTCCTAGACCCATGAAAGCTGACTGTCATATATCAGATGCTGATACAGAACATACACAGCCTTCTGGAAACCCTTTCCCCATTCTCTCCCAACAAATGTTCTTGCTTTAACAAGAACACTCTGAAAGGCTTGGAGTTTAATTTCCGTTATAATTCAGCCATTCACAGGAGGAGATTCTGCATTTCACTTTCTGCAATCTCAACTCAGTGGATACCAAAAATAAGAGTTATCTTCAGATGACAATAAGTCCGCAGGTCACTTATGCTTCCGGGAATTTAAATCTTAAGCTCATCCTTTTCCTTCACCACTTTGTCCAGTGACATCAGGAGCAAACAGCCAACCTTATTATATTTGTTAGTTTTCCAAAACTGTTCAAAAGCATCATTTACACAGCCATTCAGTTCCTTGCTTTTTATAAGTGGTATCCAAGGCAGATTGTTTGTGTATCTCTATTACCAGATTATGTCATGGACCTTGGTGCTCTCTTTACTACTAGAAATGGAATCATCTAAACCTTTACGTCCAATCAGATTAGACAGTTTATTCCAAAATCTATAGCATCAATCTGGGAAACTTATTTATAAAATTCTGTTTCTATAAAACCACCCCAGTACCAATATATGTTTTAGTCAGGGTTATTCAGAGATATAAAATCAATAAAATATGTCCTGTGAAACCTGGAGACCCAGCTGGTGTAGTCTGAAGACCTGAAAGTCAAAGAGTCAATGGTGTAATTTTAGTCCCAGTTTGGAGGCCTGGAGTTTCAAAGAATGGAGAAGGATAGATATTCCAGCTCAATCAATCAGGCAGAGAAAGAGTGAATTCTCCTGTCCTTCACCTTTTTGTTCTCTTCAGACCCTCACTGAATTAGTTGATATCACACATAGAGAAGGGCAATCAAGTTTACTATGTCTATTGATAAAAATGCTAATTTCTCCCATAAATACATGACAGAGACACTCAGAAATATTGTCTAAACAGATCTCTGGATCCTGTGATCTAGGAAAGTTAACACATAAAACAAAATATGGCAATCAATAACTAATAAGTTTTCAGATAAGAAACCATAATATTTGAATGGTTTCATTGCTGAATTACATCAAATGTTTAAGAAGAAATTGTACAAATTTTCCACAATCTCTGTCAGGAAGTAAAAAAAACGAGAATGTTTCCTAACATTTTTCATGAAGACAGTGTTACTCTAATATTAAATCTAGATAAAGCCCTTACAGAAAAGAAAACTAAAGATTATGAACACAGATGAAAATTTCACATGAACACAGATTCAAAGTTTCTCAATAAAATATTAACAAATCAAAAAACAACATATAAAAATAATTCTACACCATGATCAAGAAGGAATTACTCCAGGTATGCAAGGCTGTTCTACATCCAGAAGTCAGTTTTATCTACCACATTAAAGACTAATAAAGAAGAAAATTAAATAATTATATCAATAGATACAGAAAAAGCATTTGAAAAAACATGAAACCTATTCATAATAAAAAATATTAGCAAATTAGGAGTAGAGAGGATGGGAACTCCCTGTATTTGATGAAGACACCTACAAAAATCCTCAGGTGGAATCATATTTAATGTTGAGAGACTGGAAGCTTTTCTCCTAAGACTGGGAACAAGGCAAAGATAACTTCTCTCATCATTTCTACTCAGCATCATACTAAAAGTCTTAACTAGTGCAGTAAGACAAGAAAAGAAATAAAAAGATAAAAAAGGAAGAATTAGAACTATCTATGCTGAGTTTATATTATTATCTATGTAACAAATCTCAAGGAATTTGCACAAACAAGTTTTTAAAAATCTAATAATAAGTATAAGATCTCAGAAAACAAGGTCAATATACAAGTTAGTTATTTACTATGAAATTCATCCTTTGCAGTGAGCAGTAAGAAACATCAGTTTCTAAAAATGCCATTTACAGACATGAAAATAAATACTGAGATATAAATCTGACAAAATTTTTAAATAAACTACATGTCTTTTACCACATGTGAAAAACTACGAAATTCTGATAAAAGAAATCTAAATAAAACGTGATTAAGTTCAACATTACTTCATTAAATATTGTTAAGATGTTAATTCTTTCCTATTTGATGAATACATTCAATGCAATCCCAATCTTTTAGAAAAATACTCTTTTTAGATATCAACAAACAGATATATAAAGTTTACATGAAAAGTCAAAAAACCTGAAATACTCAATACATACCGAAAAAACATAAAGTTGGAGGATGCATACTACCCGATTTTAAGACTTACTATAAAGGCATAGTGTCAAGACAGTGTGGTATTGACTAAATAATTCACACATAGTTCAATGGAACTAGTGGGTCCAGAAATAGGCCTCATACAAATATAATCAACTGATCTTTGACAAAGGAGCAAAATGCAATTCAATAGCAAAGGAATAGTCTTTGCAATAAATGCAATAAGTGGTGCTGCAACAATGGATATCCTTCTGCACACACATTAAAAAAATGACCTGGACACGCGAACTTCAGAGCTTCACAAAAAATAAACTTAAAATATAACATAGTTTTAAATGCAAAACTACAAATATAGGAGAAAATTTAGGTGACCTTGAATTTGACCATAAGATTTCAGATACAACCACAAAAAGATTCTGTGAAAGCTTAGATGCTACCAAAATTAAAAACTTCAGCTCTGTGGAAGTCACTGCTAGGATAATTTAAAAAATGTAATAGACTGGGAGAAAATTTGCAAGACATGCATATGATAAAAGGTTTGTATCCAAAATATACAATAAACATTGAAAACTCAACTAAAAGAAAACAACCACATTTGAAAGTTGGCAGAAGATTTAAATAGACATCTCATCAAAGAAGATATACAGATAGAAAACAAAGATGGTCAACATCATTTGTTACTAGAACATTGCAAATTAAAACAATTAGGAACCATTACTTATTTATTAAAATTGCTAAAATCTAAAAATCTGATAATACGTAATACTGAGAAGAATGCAGAGTCACAGGAACTCTCATTCTTTTCTAGTGGAAATGAAAACCTGTCCAGACTCCTTGGAACACAGCTTTTTTCCTCCCTTCCTTCCTTCCTTCCTTCCTTCCTTCCTTCCTTCCTTCCCTCTCTCCCTCCCTCCCTCCCTCCTTCCTTCCTTCCTTTTTCTCTCTTTCTCTTTCTTTCCTTCTTTCTCTTCCTTCCTTTCTTTCTCCCTCTCTCTCTCCCCCTTTCTTTCTTTTTTTCTTTCCTCTTTCCTTTTACAAGGAGTCTCGCTCTATTGCCCCATCTGGGGTGCAGTGGCACAATCTTGGCTCAGTAGAAGCTCTGCCTCCCGGGTTCACGACATTCTCCTACCTCAGCCTCCTGAGCTTTTCAATTTATTTATTTATTTTTTTCTTTTTTGTTTGAGACAGAGTCTTGCTCTGTCGCCCAGGCTGGAGTGCAGTGGCGCGATCTCAGCTCACTGCAAGCTCTGCTTCCTGGGTTCACGCCATTCTCCTGCCTCAGCCTCCCAAGTAGCTGGGACTACAGGCGCCCACCACACTCCCAGCTAATTTTTTGTATTTTTAGTACAGACGGGGTTTCACCGTGTTAGCCAGGATGGTCTCGATCTCCTGACCTCATGATCCGCCCGCCTCAGCCTCCCAAAGTGCTGGGATTACAGGCGTGAGCCACCACGCCCGGCCTCAATTTCTTACCAAGCTAAACATATAATTCAGCTATCATGCTCCTAGATTCTTATGAAACTGATTTGTTAATTTTTGCCCACAAAAATTCTATTTATATTTTTATAGATGTTTTATTCAAAATTACCCCAAACTGGAAACAATCAAGACGTTCCCCAAGAGGTGAACAGATAGTCTGTGATACATCCATATGGTGAGATAATATTCAATGATAAAAAGATATGAGCAGTCAAACCATGAAAAAAACACGAAAGAATCTTAAATGGAAATTTCTAACTGAAATAAGCCAATCTGAAAAGGATGAATGATTCTGATTATGTGACATTTCACAAGAAGGAAACCTATCAGGGGTCGCCAAATGTTTGTGGGGAGTGAAGGAGGATGGAAGAATAATTGAGGCACAAAGGATTCTTCTGTTAATAAAACTATTCTGTATGATACTGTAATGGTGGATACATGGCACTATGTATTTGTCAAAACCAACAGAACTTTACAGAAGAAATCGTAAACCTTAATGTATGCAAATTTTAAAAGAAACATAATGTGTCTGGAAATCCCTGACACCAACTAAGCAAAAAAAAAAAAATCTAACTGTATTTCACATGTGTGACACAACCTCACTGAAGTCAGTAGAGGAAGAAAATGTGCTAATCTAAGTCACTTTATATATGGTATAAATGAATTATATTTGTCTCACGGACACTGTACTTTAGTTGACAAAAATGTTTTTGTTAAGAGGTAATTAGGTTACAAGTGCTCTGCTGAATGAATTGATTAATGTCATTATCTTGAGAGCAGGTTAGCTACCCAGGAAGTGAGTTCTTGATAAAAGGATGAGTTCAGCACTATTCCTATTTCTCTGTCACATGCATACATGCTCTCTTGCTCCTCGGCCTTCCACCATGGGATGACACAGAAAGAAAGTCCTTGTTACATATGGGTTCCTCAACCTTGGATTTCCCAGCCTCCAGAACTGCAAGAAATAAGTCTCTGTTCTTTGTAAATTACCCAGTCTAGGGTATGCTACATTAGCACAAAATGGACTATGATGCTATCTATCCATCTACCTGTATGTCTATCTATCTATCTAATCTATCTGGCTGGCTATCTATCTATCTATCTATCTATCTATCTATCTATCTATCTATCCATCTATCTATCTATCTATCTATTCCCATCTAAGCAGGTGAAAGTAAACTACCTTATAAAGCAGAAGATAATATACACATCAAAACACTCTCTCACCTAATAAAGGCTGGGCCACTAAACGTAGTGGTACACTGCTTTTACATCTCAATGTTTATTTGCTCATTTGTTTTTTCCAACTGTAAACAAAATGTTACGCAGAAGCTATTATGATAGCAACGAGCATGCAGTTCCACCATCTTTAACTTAATTGGAGAGAGACATGAAGAAAAACCTTTGTTCTTACATTCTTGCAAGAAGAAGCAATATGCAGAGAATGTTTTTTTCTCTGTCTTTCTCTTTCTCTGTGTTTGTGTATACATTCATTAATCTATACTTATATATTAAAATTCAGTTTTTTAAAATGAATATGAAAATGGGTGTTTCAGTCAACTAAATATTCTAATTAATTCAATATTTTATCCTGTGAGATGTTCAAAAGATCAAATATTTTTAAAAGTCATAATAGTCCCATAAAATTACTGACATAGTCACTCTTTTTTCGTCTTTTGTCTAGATCACTCCTACCAGACTGAACATGAATTTCGTAATTTTTTTATCTTATTCACACACAAGCTTAGATTTGATTCCTTATTTTATATTTATAAACTATTTTTGTCTTGCCTCTGACTTCTTTGTATCAGATTGAGTTTTATTCTACTGTTTTATTCAAGCCCTTTCTTGCAATTACCATCACCCTGCACCAATATAGAAATTTCAGTGTGTTTACCTCTTCCTTGAGCTCACAATGAGATCTCCTGTTATAGGCTGATGGCTACAGGTATATTTTACTGTATAATTTTCACAGAACCCATACACAAATAATACACACTAACCCTAAAATTATACCAAGAAATTAATCTGATTAGGACGATAATTCACAGTCACATAGTATTTTGGAATCTTTGTGGTGAAAACAAATTGTTTGTTTAAAATTATTGACTTAGAAGTTGGACTCTATTATTGTGTAATGACTGAAACCAGAAATAACATTTTTCAATATATCTCTACATAAGGAATATTCTCTGATACGGTTTGACTGTGTCCCCACCCAAATCTCATATTGAATTGTAACTCCCACAATTCCCACATGTCCTGGGAGGAACCCGGTGGGAGGTGATTGCATTATGGGGGTGGATCTTTCCTACAGTGTTCTCATGACAGTGAATAAGTCTCACGAGATTTGATAGTTTTAAAAACGTTTCTCTGCACACACTATCTTTTTGCCTGCTGCCTTCCACGTAGATGTGACTTGCACCTCCCTGTCTTCTGCCACAATTGTGAGGCTTCCCCAGCCATGTGGAACTGTGAGTTCTCCATTATACCTCTTTCCTTTGTATATTGTCCAGTCTTCAGTGTGTCTTTATCAGCAGCATGAGACTAGACTAATACATTCTCATTTTGTGCGTTTTAGAGAATAAATAATAAGGCAAAAAAGAAATTCCATTTTTGAAAATTATTATTGCTTAAACTTTAGATAAATGGGAATTGACTGTGTTTGCTTACCCTAACATGGACTAGGTGCTGGCAAATTACAACGGCAATTTTGTTTCTGCAGCCTCAAATTTAATGTTTTATTTTGTCAGATGTGGCTAAGTGAAAAATTTCCAAAAAAAAAAAAAAAAAAGGACTAAAATAGTGAGCTTTAAAAAATCCTATTTCTCTTCTAGACTTGGATCCCTAAGTACCAGTCAAGGAAAATATCTAATTTCTTCAAGGAAAAAGAGTTCATATTTCTTTTGAAACATATCATGTTGCCATAGTTACCAAATGCTCTCATTTTATTTCCTAACAATAATATCACCATCTAGATACACATAGCTTACAAAAGTAAATGTTTTATTGTGGAATTTTATAAGTACACAGGATCTGCTTCCAATGACTTTCAGAAAATTAAAATAGAAGGATTCTTTTTTAATAAATACACCTGAGTTGAAATTAAATGTTTTCTGAGCAAGAGCATAGGAGAAAAGGAGGAGCAGAGAGAAACTGAAAAAGACATACAGCTTTAACATTTCAAAGGTAAAGGTGATTTAAATTAGGATTTGGGCTTGGTTGATCTTCTGCACCCCAGTGTATATAAACATTCTCATATGGGTTGCCATGTCTCCAGGAGTGATAACTTCACCTGGACAGGCCATTAGAAATTAAAACATACTTACACATATACACATGCACACCTTAGAATAAGAAAAATTATAAACCAGCTTATTTTTGTTATTTGTCTTGCCAAATATAAACTTTAGAGACAAAATTTTAAATAAAGCAGCAACTATGAAAATAAATAATGAGATCCCTGTGTACAGAATTACGTAGTTGGGGTTTACGTATTTGAAATCAGCTCCAAGTAGAAATGAATCAGTTTTCTCTGTCTTTCTTTTCTCTTACTTTTTAAGAAGGTATCACAAGAATTTTATTTACAGGAATTTAAGGTGGAAACACATACCTTCTGGGGAGTAAATCATTACTAAAAACATATAATTAATGTGGTCATTTTGAACAATATTTACCTAGTTACCTAAATGAATAATAAAAATCATCAAATATGTACATGATTTGGAAAATCTTGAAAACTAAGGAAGTTTAAATATTTAAAAAGTAAATTTCATAGTCTACCTTTATAGATAAAACATCAATAGCTAATATTAAACTATAAGCATTATTAAAATATAAACACGAAATTTTAAGATTAAATTTACAAATGAATTAATTTCTCTATATCTTCCTATTTCATACTTAAAATGCTTCTTATTCTAGCCTACATGGTGTATCAAAAACTGCAAATTACAATACTTGATGTTTTAGTGTGCTATGTTTGGGGGTGGGGGGCAAGGGGAGAGAGGGAGAGCATTAGGACAAATACCTAATTTATGTGAAGCTTAAAACCTACTTGATAGTTTGATAGGTTCAGCAAACCACCATGGCACATGTATACCTATGTAACAAACCTGCATGTTCTGCACATGTATCCCAGAACTGAAAATAAAATTTAAAATAAGAAAATAATAATAATAAACAATGTGTTATTTAAATGTAATCTTTAGCATTTCAGTTTTGTTTACTGGAGTCATAATCTCAATATTATTTTTAAATATAGAGAATTCAAAATAATTTAACATAAAGTATACTTCATTTTATTCATAAAGTTTTACCCATCATTTTTAAAATGAATGATTTAGGCAGAGCATTATGGTGTTTGAGAAAAACTGGCCTTCATTGTAAGCTGACTGTAGGATTTATTGATACAAGCAAAAGATGCATAAAAAAGAAAAATGTTCCATAATTTTGTTTTTCAAAAACATACATGCATATGTGTATGTGTGTATGTATATGTGTATATTTCAATATGTGTCATATACTTTAGAGAGATTTTTACATCTAGTATGGCTCTTAGGAATAAAGGCCATGATTCCTATTTTATAAGTTCTCTCTTGATTAAAAAACTAGTTTTGTGTGGTGGTGGATGAGATGCTGTATTATTTCTTCAAACTCTGTTAGCCTTCCTTAAACTTATTTTGATTTATTATTGTTTGTATTTTTAATTGTATGTTTGGAGGGATCCTTTATCTTTCCAATCAGCCTTTTCCAGGTCTGGATCCCATCTCCTTTCACCTACTTGAGAATTTTTATTCTCAATAGGCCAATTTTTTTTATATCTTCTTATTCTCATTTCCCACTAGTGGAGGCTTATCTAATTATAAACAATAAAGAAATGATTTTAAAATTATCTTTTTACTTATACACCCAAACTGGTATCTGTAGATTCTTTCTTATCTTTTGCTTACCCATTTCTGAAATCTTCCTACGCCTAAAGCCAGATGCTCTATTTTTTTTTTTCCAATCTGCTGCAGTCTTTTTGGACAACTTAGTCCTCTTTCAACTGCTTCACCTCTCACTCATAACTTGCTGACTCCAGAATCTGTAACTCTCTCTTCTGAGGTCCTGAGATATATATATATATATACTCTTTATATAACATAATATATATAGTATATATACACACAATGTTTTATTGAAACTTCCCAATTATTACATGTCAGATATTCTCATTTCACAGACCAGGAAACAGTTACTTACAGAAGTTAAGTATTACAGCAGGTTTACTCAATTAGCACATGTCCAAGCTAGTATTTAATCCAAAAACTTTTTATTTTTTTCTATTATATACTTACATACTCTTTCTTTCCATTTTCTTGAATTCCAGTTTTGTCTACCAGGGTAAATAAAGTACATGATTGCTAAAGATGGGAAGCTTTAGAATCTATCTTTTTTTTTTTTTTTTTTTTTTTTTTGGAACCCACTTGCATGAATTTTTCAGATTCCGGAAATAATGCTTTGCAATGCATGAAGTAGTACTTTTCACTCTATATATTTTTGCCCTAATGTCTGTGCACCCAGCCTGTGAAATAAATTGCACTGACCTGTGTCTTTAATGCCTGTCTCTTAACATTTTTCAAAACCACCTTAAATGTTGAAGTTCATAAAATTGGTAATGCTTGATGTGGGGGGAAAAAAAAAAACAAAAAAAAAACCACTAAGATGTTCTACTTTGTGGTCTCTGCATGACATCTAGTGGTTGGAATTGGAAAATTTGAGGAAATGATGATTAGTACCAGGGAAAATACAATCTGTGTTAGTCTGGAGTCCTCATTCCTAACATCAAAAGAAACATGATATAGGTATCCTTTACTTCCAAACTTCCAAAGAGTTTGGCTGCTGGAGGGTAGGCCTTTCTCAATCATTTCTGTTTCTCAGTCCATGTATTAGGGAAGAAGAATTTCTGTCTGTGTTAAGCAATCTGTGCTCACTGGGGCTTGTGAAACATTGGTCTGTAATCAGTACCTACTTTTGATGGATATGACTTAGATAGTTATAAGATGCAAAAGTAAATAAACCCTTTGGTTTTCTTTCTTTATACACAAACATTAATCATACTAAATCTGTGACCCTATTATTCAAAACTATATTTAGAAAAACTTTTTATATACTCCAGTTTTGATTCTTCTAAAGAGGTTTTAAAATCAGGTAACTGCTTAGCTTTGAGTCTTACGGATGACATTGGGTGTAGGTCCTTGATAATCCAAGATTTAGGATCTGCCTACCAGAAATTTTAGTCAGCTTAGATAACTGACAACGGAAAATGGTACATAAGTTCTAAATAAATGACACAGCCAATGTGTTAGGGATGCCGCAAAGGATTTGGAGTCCGAGAGGTCACAGAAGGGATCAAGAAGGAGGATGGATTTGAACTGAGCTCCAGTTGACAGATGGGCAGCTTAAGATATTTTTAAGCAAACAGGCAATGGAGTGAGAATCCTGGGTGTTGGCTTTCCTTCAGTGTGACTTTGAACAAACAAACTAGTTGCTCCACATTTTACTTTCTTTGTTTGCATCACAGTACGCATGTACATAGATACATAGCATCTATTTCTTGTGGTGAAGATCAGTATAATGTCTTGTGTGGCAAATTATCAGTTCTTTTTACTATAAATACGTTAAAAATGCAAATGTTTAGGTCAAGTATTATTCTCTGAAAATGCACAAAGAGAAATGAACCGAGAGAAAAATAACTAATAATAAATAAATACTATATTTCTGACACCAAGACATGTCCTAGAGAATTTAAAAAGTAATTACAAATATTTTATGGTAATGTATTTCAAATATACATGCTGTAGATTCCAGGATTTATGTCATGGGGATGGATGAGAAGTCCTTGAAACCTGGCAATTATTTATAAATGTTGCTTCTCATTTTCTATCACTGCAAGGTACTCTTACAGACACCATGTGAACCAAATCAAATGTTACATCTCCAGGATTATAGGCTCATAAAAAATCAACACCTAGGGCATAACTTGAATCACAGTAACTTTATGCATTTCAAATGGGATAAAGTCAGCCAATAAGTGTTTAGGTTTGCAGTCTATTGTTCGAGATTATTGCATCAACCAACTCTGGAATTAACTTCTGGGATGAAGAGTAAGAATAAAGTAAAATCACTCCATGTAGGCTCAAAGGAGACTTTTGTTGAAGTGGGTTTCCCCATAGTCTTTGAAGTGGGTGAGGCCTCGTGCTTGTGAAATACAGGGGCCTTGTGATGAGTGAAGTATAAGAGAGATTGCTGACAGATTTGAAATCCCACAGTAGTTGTTTTGTCCTTTGCTTTGAGAAGGTTGGTGATAATTAAACTGCTTTTCCAGCAGAGTCTTTGTTCCTAACCCAAGTATCGTATTTAAAGAAGAGCCAAGTAGTATAGGCATTTTTTGACACTAAACTGACTCTGACCTATCTTCTTCCATGTTTATTTCCCAAAACATACACATTGGTAGTTGAAGTTATTTCCTATGAAGTGACCGAGTGACTTGGGGCCCTATGTGTGTGTGTGTGTGTGTGTGTGTGTGTGTGTGTGTATAAGTTTATGGTAAGTTTATGGATGTGCTTCAACGGGGCTCAACCGTCACCTTCTCAGGATCATTTGTTTCAATGTCATCTTTGCCTCTTTGTTATTTATCAGCAGGAGATAGCTGACCGAGCTCAGTGCTGAACTCAAGCAACGTTGGCATGTCCACGCTTGATGTTTAACAGACCTGAACTAAACAAAGCATATTCAGTTTGAGTCACTTTAAATATTTGGTCACTTTTTAACTCCATGTAAACCTTCTGGTTAAACCTTATTTCAAATAGTAAAAGAATTATAGCTTGAAATATAGTGCCTGGCTTATGACAGTTTCTCAATAAATAGTTTTGATTTATAATCCTAAAAGTAGGAGTACATTTGCTGCTGGAGGATGTATAGACTAAAAAAGAATATGTAATACAACTTTACATCTGAAATAAATAATAATACTGTAATAGAGTTTATCTCTTCATTGCCTGTCTTTTTAGCTTCCTTACCCTTTTAATTTCTACTTCTTTCTTTTTTTCTTATTTTTCTCATAAATAAGTAGGACCAGATACATAAACATCCAGCACAGGCTATGTGTTGCAGATGTTATCAGCATTTTGAGTGCCCTAACTACTCAAAACAAGCTTTTAACACATTAGTAGAACTTGATATTTCAAACAGATTCAGTACTTTATTAAAATATTTTCGTATCTTGATAACATGTAAAAAATCTATTTATTGCCAGTTTCTTTTTGTATCTGCTCCCCTTTTTCTATTGTATTTGTATTGAAATGTTAATTTTAACACATATTATGTATATAAAAGTTTAAGCCCCTAACCTTTTTAATAACATATTCTTTTTGAACATACCACAACTAGAGGTTCATAGAAACGTCCCGTTTTATTAAAATCCACCAGGGGATGTGTTCAACTTGTGAAATAACCTAATTTCAATAAATCTGGGCTGAGTTAGTGCTAATGCATGTGTGGCAATGATCAACTGATTAGGCATACATTGATTTGTCAAAAAACATGATGGGGGAAAAAAGGAAATTGCTGCTCCTCAGTGTTTGTAAGTGCCAAAACACATATGTATTTTATATTGTGGGAAAAGCATTGATGTGAATTTCTCTAAACAGGAGGATGTGAAAAGTACTGTTTCTATAAGAAAAAAAATCATCCTGGATTCACTAGTATGCAGGAGAAAGCAACTTTATTCTTTTTTTTTCTCTGTCTCACTAAATAAAATCTCTAGCAGAATATACCACTCCTGATAATTACATGCTCAGCAATTGATGTTTTGACATTTCAAATGGTCCTACTCATTCAGTACCAATACATAGTCCAATCCATTATAAAATGTCCAATGACAAACATGAATCTGTTTAACATTTCTTGTCTCCCCCAATTTGGGCTTACTCCAGTGTTAGGAGCCTGTAGTGGAGGGAGGAATGTGATGGCTTTGTTTCCTTCTCCTTGCCTTACTTTCTCTTCTGCTATCTTGCCTAACATACAGGGCCCAGGTAAGCTGATACTTGGAGTAGTGAACACAGGCTTATGCGTATGGCACACCAGAGATAGTGTTGGTACTCTCTGGACTTGGTGAATGAATGTTGAAAGTGGAATTGTCTTCCAGTAGGATGATAGTGAAGGTTACTCAGATTCTTTCTGAGGTCCTTTAGCCACTATTTTTGAAAGTGAGCCATTGGACTTCACCTTGTCTCTTGCTCTTGTTAGAGTTGTTTTCTCTCTTGATGGTCGTCTTGATCAAGATCCCTTTTACAATAATACGAGCCTAGCATGTTCTTAAATCTAGTCCTTGAGAAATCTGTGCTTTTGCTTTGTCATTATAAAACACATAGATCGCTGTATCCTTGTTCAGTAAGCTACAACATACTCCTGTCTCCTGAAATCCTGGGCTTAAATCAAGTTCTCAAAGGCTTTGTTTTGTTTTGTTGTACATGTGTGAGAGAGAGAGAGAGTTTGTGTGTGTGCGTGTGTGTGTGTGTGTGTGTGTGTTTATTCTCCTGAAATTCCCCTCCTCACTTGACTTAAGCTAAAATATAAACGTCCTCTTCCTTTCAGCCACAGATGGTGATGGATAAATGGAATGCCATTCACACTATTCCCTTAAAATAAACTCTCTCACTCCCCTCTCCCCTCTCATCCTTGTCCCTTTTTTTATATAATGGGTAATGCATTAATGTCAGCAGAATAGTTTGGGGCCATCATTTGGCAACTACCACATGGATGGTTTAGCAATTGTTTTTAGATTGCTATGAATTTAGGTATATGTGAGTTTTGGGGAAAGTTTTGCCACTATATGTTTGTTAATTAAATGTGGGCTATGATATAAAATAAAATTATGTTTCTGAAACATATTTTGGAAGCTATAAAGTCATCTGTATTTATTATCCACAGACACAGCGTCATTGTTCAGGTCCTGCAACCATCTTATAATCAACATACGTGGGCCCAGGGATTCTATGTGTCTTCACTTTCCTAGTGTCCATGGACAATCATTCCTCATACAAAAAGATGGAATTAACCTTGATTTAAGATCTTTCCAAAGCGATCCTCAATAATGACATTTGCATTCTTCTAGCTTGGAAATATCAAAGCAACAAAGATACAGACCTCTGCACGATTGGCTGCATGTTTTGAAAGATAATGTTCCTGACTGGGCGCGGTGGCTCAAGCCTGTAATCCCAGCAGTTTGGGAGGCCGAGACGGGTGGATCACGAGGTCAGGAGATCGAGACCATCCTGGCTAACACGGTGAAACCCCGTCTCTACTAAAAAATACAAAAAACTAGCCGGGCGAGGTGGCGGCGCCCATAGTCCCAGCTACTCCGAGGCTGGAGAATGGCGGGAACCCGGGAGGCAGAGCTTGCAGTAAGCTGAGATCCGGCCACTGCACTCCAGCCTGGGCGACAGAGCGAGACTCCGTCTCAAAAAAAAAAAAAGAAAGAATGTTCCACAGGCTTAGTAAAACATCTCTACAGGCTGAATTATCGAGAGGAGGTGGAGAAAACGAAATGAAACTGACATGATAATAGTAAAAATAAATAAATAAATAAGTAGTAAATTTCATAATGCAGGCACAAATGCTAAAGAGCTTGAGTTTCTTATAAGAAATAGCACTGAAGCAACAACAGGAGGGAAAATATTTACCTTATATGGAAAAATACCTTCTTCCTGGATTTGAGAAACTAATAAAAATTTAATAGATTTTAAATGCAAAATCTTATTTATTATCAAGTGTGTTTTTCATAACACCAATTATTAAAATTTTATATAAAAGTGAAAAATGTCAGCTATTGAAATGTAAGCATAATGTTTTTAAATTAAAATCTGTAATTCTTCCGCGTAAGGTGCTGTTTTACAATGCCTTCTTTTTTCTTTCAAAATCTGTCTCACTCAGTAACTGGCTTATTTCTAAGACACTAAACACAATGATAAGGAGAGAATAATTGTTCTATGCCTGATTTTCTTTGAAAATTATGATGAATTTCAACAGAAGCTATTGTAAAATTGACTGATATGTTTGAGGATATTGAAGTATATGTAATACTTTAATATGAATTATTTTGACATGTCACTTATAGATAGTTATTCAAGCCTGGCATTTTCTGCTCTCAAAATTAAGGCATGTGTATTAATTTAAATTGCAGCTAATATGTAATTCACAAAAATTTTGTTCTGACTCTCAAGCTAATTATTGTATTTGCTTTACATATATAACTATTGAAAGACAAATGCAGCATTACTCATGACGTTTTAATAGATTTAGAATTCCCAACCTACACTAAGGTGAGAAATTTCTCAAAATAGTGATTCTAAGTATAAATGTTACATATTGTTTCACTGTGCTTTGCATTACTATTTCTAATCCTTAAAAGGCAAATTAGCAATAGTATAGGATTTAGGACCTTAGATATTTAACTTTTCCCATATTTTGCATTGAAAAAAGTAATATATTTTTGAACAATGCAAATTATTTTTATCATTTTATACTATGTCCTAGATTTTTATACATATTAGTACATTAACATATAATTTAAAAGATATTCTAAGGTAGGAAAATTGTATGGGCAAGGTTAGAAGAAATGTATAATAGTTGATGCGGTCCCTTAGGGCTAAAAAAATCAAAAAGTCATTGGCACCCATGGGCCTAAAGGGACAAAGAGAGAGACTGATTAGTAGCACACATAGAAAACAGCCATAGTCAGAGCTGCTTGACAGGGGCTGCAACATTCAGTGGATGGATGTGGAGAATAAGTGGTAACTCAGCAGAGAGAGCAAGGAGGAGAAATGCTCAAACTTATTGTCTATTTGAAGAAGACATTATCTTATATATTGATATGGTTTGCCTGTGTCTCCACCAAAATCTCATCTTGAATTGTAGCTCCCATAATTCCCACGTGTTGTGGGAGGGACCCCAATGGGAGATAATCGAATCATGGGGGCAGTTTCCTCCATACTGTTCTCATGGTATTGAATAAGTCTCATGAGATCTGATGGTTCTATAAGAGAAATCCCTTTCCCTTGGCTCTCATTTCCTCTTTGCCTGCTGCCGTGTGAGATGTGCCTTTCACCTTCTGCCATGATTGTGAGGCCTTCCAAACCACGTGGAACTGTGATTCCACTGAATTGCTTTTTCTTTGTAAATTACCCAGTCTCAGGTATATCTTTATCAGCATCATGAAAACAAACTAATACAGTAAATTGGTACCAAGGTAGTGGGGCACTGCTGTAAAGATACCCTAAAATGTGGGGGTGACTTTGGAACTGGGTAACAGGCAGAGGCTGAAACAGTTTGAAGGGCTCAGAAGAAGATAGGAAGGTGTGAGAAAGTTTGGAACTTCCTAGAGACTTGTTGAATGGCTTTGATCTAAATACTGACAATGATATGGACAATGAAATCCAAGCAGAACTGGTCTCAGATGGAGATGAGGAACTTGTTGGAAACTGGAATAAAGGTGACTCTTGCCATGTTTTAGCAAAGAGACTGGTGGCATTTTGCCCTTGCCCTAGAGATTTGTGGAATTGTGAACTTGAGGGAGATGATTTAGGGTATGTAGCAGAACAAATTTCTAAGCAGCAAAGCATTCAAGAGGTGACTGGGTGCTGTTAAAAGCATTCAGTTTTAAAAGGAAAACAGATAAAAGTTCAGAAAATTTGCAGCCTGAGGTGATAGAAAATAAAAACCCAGTTTCTGAGGAGAAATTCAAGCTGGCTGCAGAAATTTGCATAAATAACAAAGAGCCAAATGTTAATAGCCAAAACAATGGGGAAATATCTCCAGGGCACATCAGAGACCTTTGCAGCAGCCCCTCCCATCACAGGCCCAGAGACTTAGGAGAAAAAACTGGTTTCATAGGCTGGACCCAGGGGCCCCTTGCTATGTGCAAACAAGGGTCTTGGTGGCCTGCATCCTAGCTGCTCTAGTCATGGCTAAGAGGGGCCAAGATATAGCTTGGGCCATGGCTTCAGAGGGTCCAAGCCCCAACCCTTGGCAGCTTCCATGCAGTGTTGAGCCTGCAGGTGTACAGAAATGAAGAACTAAGGTTTGGGAAGCTCTGCCTAAATTTCAGAAGATGTATGGAAATGCCTGGATGTCCAGTAGAAGTTTGCTGCAGTGGCAGTGTCCTCATGGAGAACCTCTGCTACAGCAGTGTGGAAGGGAAATGTGCGGTTGGAGCCCCCACACAGGGTCCTCACTGGGGCACTGACTGGCAGGAGAGCCTACTTCTTGCATCAGTATGACCTGGATGTGAGACATGGAGTCAAAGGAGATCATTTTGGAGCTTTAAGATTTGACTGCCCTGCTGGATTTTGGACTTGCAAGGGTTCTTTATCCCCTTCTTTTTGGCCAGTTTCTCCCATTTGGAATGGTTGTATTTATCCAATGCCTGTACCCCCATTTTATCTAGGAAGTTACTAATTTGGTTTTGATTTTACAGGCCCATAGGCAGAAGGGACTTGCCTTGTCTCAGATAAGACTTTGAACTGTGGACTTTTAAGTTATCGCTGAAATGAGTTAAGATTTCGGGGGACCGTTGGGAAGGCATGATTAGTTTTAAAATGTGAGGATATGAGATTTGGGAGGGGCCAAGGGCACAATGATATGGTTTGTCTGTGTCCCCACCCAAATCTCATCTTGAACTGTAGCTCCCATAATTCACACGTGTTGTGGAAGGGACCCAGTGGGAGATAATTGAATCACGGGGGCAGTTTCCTCCATATTGTTCTCACAGTAGTGAGTAAGTCTCACGAGATCTGATGGTTGTATAAGGGGAAACCCCTTCCGCTTGGTTCTCATTCCCTCTTCACCTTCCACCATGATTATGAGGCCTTCCTAGCCATGTGGAACTGTGAGTCCATTGAACCTCTTTTTCTTTGTAAATTACCCAGTCGTAGGTATGTCTTTATCAGCAGCATGAAAACAGACTAATACATATATAGATCATACTAAAGAATCCACAAATGCTATTAAAACTAAGAAATTAGTTCAACAAGATTGCAGGACACAAGATCAATATGCCCATGAACTAAGGCATTTGCATCATCAAGAAAATGTTAGTATTTAGAATGTATTAGTACTTTCCAATTTTATTTATGTATTTGAAGTAATCCCTGTCAAAATCTCAGATGGTTTCTTTAAAGAAATTGACAAGTTAATCCTTAATTTTATATGAAAATTTGAAGGATCCAGAATGGCCAAAATGATCTGGAGAAAGAACAAATTTGGTGGAATCACTATTTCTGACTTCAAAACTTACCACAACACTACAATAATTAGACAATGTTGTACTTATATAATGGCCTATATTTGAGAATCCAGATACAAAACTTCACATTTATGGTCAATTAATTTTCAACATAGGTGCTGCAACAATTCAACCAGGGAAAGAATAGTGTTTTCAGCAAGGCTGGGGCAACTGAAAATCCATGTGCAAAAGAATGAAATTGGACAACTGTTTTATACTACACAAAAATTAACTCAATATAGATCAAAGATTTAAATGTAACAGCTAATCCTATAGCATTAGAAGAGAAAATAGGTGCACAATTTTTGTGATCTAGAATTGGGCAGTTGCTGCTATTCTCACCTCAGAATAACTTAACACACACAAATTATTCTAAAATGTAAGTATTTTTAAAAACAAAAGTTCTGCTGTGCTTTTTCTATCAGCAAAAGTCACTTATGTTTGTAATTTGTGACACTTATTCATAAAATCCAGTAGCTATATATTTTGAACATGTTTAATATTAGTACATTTAGTTATAATAATTCTTAAAACTATTTCAGATATAATAAGGATAGAGGTATTCATTGCTATTGTGTGGTTGACTTTCTTTTTGTCTTGTTCCAATAGCTGCATATGTAAAGCCTTTAGAGAAATGTATTCATGAATGTGGTGAACATAGTAAGAAATCAGAAAAGTGACCAAATTATCTATTAAAATGGTCCTATTATCTAAGTTGGAGTACATTCCTTCATTATGAAGGCTCTTAAGTGCTATCATTTTAAACTCATTTACATGAGCTCTTCTTTCATTTCAGTGACAGCTAAACTCCACTTAAATTGAATCTCCACTTGTGACTCTTTCTGAATCCATTGGAAGAGCTCCACATCATTTCCTGTACCAGCAAACAAGATGAACAAGCTGCATCTGATCCATGAATCTCAATTTCTGGGGCACAGGCCCCTACCCAGTCCAAAGGCCCATGAGCAAAGATGGGGTCTTGAAATTGATCAATGACGCTGGAATGAGAAACATTCTCTTTCTCAAATTGGTTATGCTGTTTCTTTTTTCCCCTTCTATTAATGAATTATTCATTTTTCTGAGGTCATTTCTGCTAGCTCCATTTCTACACATTTGCATGCACACACACACAAATTTATTATATAATTTTCCTCTTAAAGTTTACTTCGGTTCTTGCCATGTTTTGCTCTCACTGAATAATACTTTGATTCACACACATAAGTTCATGTTTTTACACATGTTTAAGAATCCTTATAGAATAACATCCTAGAAATATAAATTTTGGGGCAAAGAACAAATCTGACATTAATTTTAATGAGTAATGCTAAATTATCCTTTTCTAGGAGAAATTTTAACAATCTACAATTCCACAATAACTTCAGAGTGTGAATTTTCCTATGGCCTAGACAATACTGGGTATTAGGTCTTTTAGTGTTGTCAATCTAATGAATAAAAAAATGTTATAATGTTGCATTAATTTTCAAGAGTGTTTGATTTGGAATATTTTTACATATTTGATAGGTCATTCATTTGTTTTCTTCATATATTTTATCTCTTTTTGTTTTGTGTTGAGTATTTTTTATATACTGGTGATGTTGATATATCTCACATAGTTTACAAACTTTTAGCTCTGTATATCTTTCTGACATTTAGTGAGATATTAATACATATATTTGTAAAGCTATTTTTCAGGTGTATTTTATGGATTTTATGTTGTTCTAAGATTATTTCAGTTTATTCTCTTTAATTATCTTGAAGTGTATTAAAATTTCTTGAATTTTCTATATTAGTAGTTCTCATATTTTAGGATGCATCAGAATTACCCAGGATGTTTGTTACAGCACAGATCACTGGGTTCAGCAGGTCTGTGACAGAGCCTGAGACAATGCATTTCTAGTAAGTCTAGGACATGTAGCTGCTGCTGGTTTAGGGACACACTTTGAAAACTATATTTTCATATAATAATTATTTAATCTACAAATATTGAGTATTATCTTCAGAGTTAGCTAGGATTATAGTATTTTATAGAAAAATATAAAGGAATTATAGCAGGTATCCATGTTTTATTACTCATTATAATAAAAATTTTTCTACTATTTTATTATGTATTATTGCAGTAGGGCTCCAATGATGTGAATCTTTCTTCTTTGCTAAGTGTATTAAAATGTTTGTTTTTGTCTCTCTTAAATATGTTTATAGTAGGTTTCTACCTGTGGCTTATAGTAATAGAGTTAAAATTTCTTATTTTTTAGTTTAAGGGGTTTTTTATTGGTAATGAATGCAACATTTTATCAAATTATTTTGAATTTTAATAATATGATTGCATTATTTTTCCAATCTTTTCATGTAATGAAGTATATCAATAGATTGAATAATATTGAGACATACTTGTATAATGGAAGTAATCTTTTTTTTTTTTTTTTTTTTTTTTTGAGACGGAGTCTTGCTCTGTCGCCCAGGCTGGAGTGCCAATGGAAGTAATCTTACTCAGTTGTGATACTCAGTATTATTCCGGTATTTAATTTCTATTTGATTCTGTTTAGTTCAAAACTGTAAAGAGTCTGAGATATTACTTTGCTAGCTCAAAAATTAGTATGCCAGAGCTATATACGTACATACATGTATACCTAATCACAAGCATTTTGGTTGGGGAAAAGATTATTTTCTCACAGAGGAACTTGTTCCCCATGATACTGCTACAAGATGTCATGCAGCAAGCTTCACACCACAGGAGAGGAGGCTCCAAGTTATGAAAATAGCACCTCTGCAGGAGCTACTAGCAAAACTGCCTATGCTCCCTGAGAGAGAAAGAAACCTTTGCTCCAGAATCTAAACAAGTTGTTTCTCAGAGTGGAGACAAATGTCACTGCTTTACCGCCCTGAGATATAAACAAATGGACACAGGGAGATACACATCACTACATGTCTCTGGAAGTATCTGTCTCTGACTTCAAAGGATTATTCCCTATTCAATCAACTTTTAACTTAGGTGGCAGCACTCTTTGCTTAGAAAGCTCTGAATATGTAGATGCAACGAGTTATTCATGGAACATTGCCTCCCAACAGGTCCCAATAATTGTTAAACTGTTGAATCATCATGGTTTTTTAAAGAAACTGACAAAAGATATAAAACTTGTCCCACAAAACAAATCAATTTTCTAAAAGTTTTTAAGCCACTGAAGCCCACTAATAGATTCTGATTTTAAGAATTCCTATATTTTTCTGCCAAGCTCCAAAACACAAATGTAGCCATGCCACCTCCTTCGCACTCCCCATTTTCAAAGTATTTTCCATTTTCCCAGGGTTGAATGAACTATGTACTATGTACTGATTCAGATTACTCAGTCTGGCACACATGGTCACCAACAGCATGGCTCCAATTAAACTTCCAATATGATTTCCCAGTAGAGCTGTTATTCTAACTCTCCCAGTTTACCTCATTTTACTTGCCTGCTTTCATTCATCCTTTCTTCCTTCGTTTTCACTCATACCTATTAAAATTCTTACTAACTCACAGGTTAACTCTTACATAAAACCATTTCTAACATCTCCAATTGAAATACTACCTTAATTAATTTTTGTATCAATTAAAATAAGTTTGTGGCCTGCATAGTATAGTGAGATCTCATCTCTACTAAAAAAAAAAAAAAAAAAAAAAAAAAAAAAGGTTAAAAATTAGCCAGGCATGCTGGCATACCTGTAGTCCCAGTTACTCGGGAGGCTGAGGTGAGAGGGTTTCTTGAAGTTGATAAAGGTTGTATTGAGCCAAGGTCACACAACTGAACTCCAGCCTGGCCAAAAGAGCAAGACACTAACTCAAACCAAAAAAAAAAAAAAAAAAGAAATAGTTTGTATCCCTTGTATAACATTTAATATAGTATCTTGGATTGTAATTTCTTTCGTGCCTCTCACCTCCAGTAAATTGCAATCCACTTAAAGAAATTAGTCTTAAATTTAATTTTACTAAAGTTTTTAGAAAAATAGCTTGTCCATAGTTGGAAATTAATCAGTGTTTCTAAGGTATTATAAAAATTTTATGATGCTATACCAATCATGTGGTACTCATCTTCTCTCTTTACTCAAGACTTACTTTCTCTGAAGAAAGCGGAATTGTGAACCAGTGTCAAAGGCACACATCATGAGATATTGTGGAGAAAAAGAGTACACATAAATATTGATGTTTATTCCACGTATTTATGGTTTGGGGGTTGAGGGAACTATGTTGATGTCAGAATCAACAGAGTTGGTGTTAAAGTGCAGTTCCTCTTTATTTTCAGGCAATCTACACATCAGAGTTAGTAGGTTTCTAAATAAACGTTAAGCTTGGATGCTTTGTAAAACATTAGTTTCAGTACTGTTACATGATGTTACATCAAAGATGTTGCATAGATATCCATCTAGTAGCTCTACAGTGAATAATTGGGTGGGGGGGAACACTGTGGATGCTCTAATTACTGTACTTGATGCCTTTGCTGTATTTAGAAGTTCGAATATTTCCAATAAGTAAGCCAAGTATTTTGGATTTAAGGAAAGACAACTTCAGCTTTAGTAGTTGTCTTTGTATTTCCTCTGACAGTTTACTGTGTTTCTCTCTTTTAAAACTTCATCTTCTACTTTAAGTACTTTATCCATTCTATTTCTAGGAATTGTCATCCTCTGCTCATTATCCACATCATTATGTCCTTTTACGAAGAAATTTTGTTTCCAATCTCATTCCTTTATACCCCAGATAATTTTTTTCCTAATAATTTTTTCTAGTTTTGATTTCAGCTGCCAAAGATTTGATCCAAAATGGTACTCTTATTCTCAGTGGTATTTGGATTCCTTCACTGAATTTGTCTGCACTGAAAACTAAACCAGTCAGAAGAACCCTTTGGTGGGCCTTTGGTTCTGGATTTCATTCAGGGACCACAGAGCTGCTCTTGAAGTCAAGCGTTCTCGAGAAGACACTTCAGTGTTCTACTAGTAAAAACTGTATATCCGAGGAAGTTCAGACTCATTACATAAGCATTCCAATTTTTTTGTCACAAAGAAAATATTGCACACCTGCTATTCAAATAGTCTCTGGCTAAAAAAGTTGTTGCTTCTATATAAGAAAGCATGACTTAGATATACATTAGAGTGTTTCTTATTGTCATTGAACACACACACGTTCTGTTTACTTAATCCATTGCAATCTCTTTCTCTGCCACTTTTTACACAAAGTTCCTTTCTTGGAGTGAGATGAGGGAATAAAGGAAGGTTTCGATTTAAATAAACAGACTGTAGTGGTTTCCTGAGGCTATCACATGGTGGATGCCTCTGCTATAACACTTTGTCCTAATAAATAACATTATATTCTATGAATATTGAGTTAAATTGATTCATTTTGTGTATTCTTCTAAAGACTGACTTTAGAAATCTTCCTTTTTAGGAGATTTTAGAATTGTGTTGGAGAAATAGGAATTTCATTAACAACATATAGTCAACGCAGATAACAGATTCAAGTGCTCCCCCAAAGCAAAGATGACCCAGGAGAAATACAATCATCTTAGTGTGCTTTATGTGATTCATACGAAATTCAGCCCTTTTGGAGTTTCAGTTCTTAGCAAAATACCACTTCCTGTTTTTGAGGAAAAAAAAATGGCATAAAAAGTCATATAAAAAGACTCATAAGGCCCTTGGACATCAAATAACTCTTACAAAACAACATTTTAATGAATTAAGTGTAAATGAATCAGAAACATGTGGGTTGAATTTCCCTTGAAATACCCATGGGCTTAAAAATTAAGGGGAAAGAAAAGAATTGCTTGGCAAAAAATTATGTGCATTTTATTGAGCTCAAGTCTTTTGAAAAAAAAAAAGAAAAAGAAAAAGGAAGCAGCCTTGATTTGGTTGACTGAATTAAAAATTTTTTAAAAATCACGACCATAGCCTTTATTTATATTTTTAAATTCTACAAAACCCAGATTACAGATATAATTATGTGTCTATTTGAGTGTCAGATTCATTAATGTTAGACCATTTTTCAAGGACGGTAACATTTTGATTAACCAGAATTCTCAAGTAATGGTTGTCTTTCCCAAGGCAGAAGTGGCAGCCAGAAGAACTAAAGACTGTAGTTCAAATAAAGTTCATTAGAGCTGAGGTAAAGAAAACATGGTAATCATTCAGTTCACTAACCAAAAAGATCCAAAATCCAAAGGAGTAGTGGGCCCGGTTAGCTAACCACTGAACAAAAGGGTAGAAAAACAGTCATGCAAGGGCTAGGGCTCAGAAGATAAGGAAAGCTGAAAATAAGTGGAAAAATCTGTGTACTAAGGGGAAGATCTGGGATAAAAGAAAATGCTGACAAAAGAAAAATAAAAATTGCAAAGACTGAAAACTCTGAGTGTTGGCTAGAAATGGCCAAAATACAGCAGGGCATAGGGGTTGGAAAACTTCTAGAGATAGGAAAAGCAGGGCAGATATGAATATTCAATGACGTATTGTGGACACAGATGTTAATATGAGTAAAAATGTGAGTTGTTGGCTCTGCCAACTTCAACATCGTAGAAACCATGCTACTTATTGCACCTGCAACGTGCTTAGGTTAGGGTGTCTTAAAATACCTACGGATGCACGCAAGATTATTTATGATTCATTTGCAGAGACATGTTTTTATTCAGATATATTCAGGCTTTGGGTGGAGTGAATAATTTGAATTGAGAGAGTCTAGGAGACCTAGTTTTCTGCTAGGGAAAAATCTGCCATTGGAAGAGAGAATAAAGATGTTGCATAGTAAAGAAAAGTTTGGGAGAGTCACCCTTCTCCAGTTTAGGGTAACTCATGTTCCCTCTGTAGGTGGGAACCTCTATGTCAACCAACATAATGTTTAGTTCTTTCAGAAATATTTTTCATGAACTGTTATATTAATAAACAGCTAGTTTTGTAATGCAGAGTTAGGTTAAAGTCTTTAAAAATTATTTTTATTCCCAGGAAATTCTAGTAAATGATAATAATTTGTTGATACAAATGTTACCTATCGATGACACCTATACACAAAAAAAGTATTCAAATTGTATAGAAAACATATTTATTGAGAGAGTTAATCTTTTTATTTAAATAGTATTTGTATAAGCATAGATTTTAGTTAAAGGCCAAAAGTACAGCTTTTACTAGCAACTGTGCCATGACACCGTGTCTACCACCAGTAACAACCCTTCACCCTAAAAAATAATTTTAAAGAGAAAAAAATGGTAAAGTAATAACAGAAGTGGGCATACGTTTTGGGGACAGTAAAATATATTTTGTCTTTATAGTTTGTTAATTGAAAATAAAAATAACAGGAAAAGACAAAACTGAAATAAAAAATACATTTGCATATGATACAAACTCATGGAAAACTTGAGTGCCAAGACACAGCTAATGATATTAAAAATGGAATGGTGTGGAACTCAGATCTAGTCACTGAGTCATAATTAACACTCTTAAATACAGATTTTGCCATTGCCCAGAAAAGCAGGCAGTCTTTTTTATTTTTCCACTTATGTTAAGGAGGTAATGGCAGCGGGTAGGGGAAGGTTATTTCAGGACTTTTTTTTTTTTTTTTTTTTGAGACGGAGTCTCGCTCTGTCGCCCACGCTGGAGTGCAGTGACGTGATCTCGGCTCACTGCAAGCTCCGCCTCCCGGATTCACACCATTCTCCTGCCTCAGCCTCCCAAGTAGCTGGGACTACAGGCGCCCGCCACCTCGCCCGGCTAGTTTTTTGTATTTTTAGTAGAGATGGGGTTTCACCGTGTTAGCCAGGATGGTCTCGATCTCTTGACCTCGTGATCCGCCCGCCTCGGCCTCCCAAAATGCTGGGATTACACGCGTGAGCCACCGCACCCGGCCTATTTCAGGAATTCTTAAAGATTCTATCAAGTTTTATCAGTAGACAGCCAGTTCAATTTCATCCACCTGAGAGAATCGTGGTCTAGTATTCCCACTCAGTGATTTTATTTTTCTGTAATTATTACTTTTAACTATCTTCCATCAATCTTCCTTTCTTAACCTTTAGTGCCATTTGAGCAGATTCCAAAATGTTTTGGCAACTTTTAACTACCTTTTAAAATTTAATGCAAAACTCAATGTAAAAATCAACTTCTCCTTTTACACCAGCCTGAATTTGAGCTGAAACTCAAATGGTCACAGAGGCTGCTGAAGTTGCCTGAAGCAAGGTCTGGCTCAGAGCTGTCTCTTCCTTGCCTTCTTCTGGGAGTAGCTCCTCCAGTGTGCTGGACTGGAAGAAACGTGAGCCTACAGACTGAGTGTCTCGGCTTAACTGTTCTTGTGATCCTCTCTCTTACTGCCATTGCTTCTCCCTCTAACACTGATTGGCCTTTGATACACTCCAGGTCACCATGAGGTGGCAAATTTTCACACTCTAGTGAAAGAGCCCAGCGAGTGACTGAGGCTTAAAGGCTACTTTAATCACCTCCTGAAAGCTCTGGTTGAATGCCCTGGTTGCTAAAACTCTAACCTTTATGTGAGGGATAACCTCTTTGGGATTGTTATTTTTCTATAAATTTGAGATAGGCTTATATTTATTTAAGAATACTTTCATGCAGTTATATTACTCAGTACCCATTTCTCTTTGGTTAAATCTGTCATACTGAGATTTACACCAGCTTTTATAAATTCAAGATAAGTATCTAAATAATTTGATGAGTCTCCCCATTCAGGATTAGCCCACGAAGCTATTTCACAATGTGTTCATGTGCTCTTTTTGATTTCTGTTTTATTTATAATTGCATAAAACTATCGGTGAATGACCCCAGATGTTATCAGAGCAGCTTGGACAATGTTATCAGTAAATATGCAATATGTGTGCACTCACATGAGTGTGTGTGCATCTGAGCGTGGATGTATGTGTGTGGGGGGGCTTATACTGGAGATATGGCAAGGAGATTAGAAGTAACAAACCAAGCCAAAATGAAATTATGCTGTGTAGTCATTTCATATTAGCACACCATTCACTACCTTTATACAAAATTGCATTTTGAAAAATTAAGTCTCTTTAACATACTGGGAAGGAGACCTAATGAGTTATTGTATGCAAATTCCGGATTATTTTCCCTCTACTATCAGCAACAGTTCAACAAAGTGCATCTCATCCTACTCTTAGGGTTGCTTAAGAACTTGAGCCCTGGGAACACCTGTTACTAGCATGGCTTAAAATTCTCTGTGTTGTTTTCTTCCCCTTTGGACGCTGTTTCACCCAGCTGCTGATAATTAGAAAAACAAAGCAAATCCCTCTCATGGATGCTGTCCTCTGGAGAAAGCCAAGGCAGCATAAAGCCAAAGAACACCGTAAGCCTTTTTGTTTTAAACGAGGAGGCACGCTGCACTATATTCCTCTTGACTGCAAAACCACAGGAATGGATTAATATCACTAACCACAAGAGACCTTTGTGTATGAATGTGGGGGGAGGGCATGAGAAGAATATTAATCTGTGATATATGACCTTATAGTTTCTGCAAAAAGTTAAAAGCTGTATGTATTTGAATCAATGCATTATAAATGTATCAGCCATATAAGATGAATAATATGGCTAAGTACCAAGAGCTGAGCTCTTTCCCAGAATTAACTATTTTTAACTCAGGAGGCTTTTCAAATATTACACAGAGATGGACATTCAGTAAATAGAGCAGACTAAAATAAGAATTCAAAAGCAAAGCAAAACTCTGGCACCAGATAGGCCCCTTCAATTAATCCTTAACTTATCTTTTAATATATTACATATACAATACATGTATATTTGTAACATATTCAGTGATATGTATATATGACACTTAGTGAATAATTAAAAAATTAAAATTTATATTTTATTGTGTTTAAATACTTAACAAGGTGAACTGTAGAAGCAAAATGATAGTTTATGTGTCCTACATACTTTTAAAAGAAATAAATCAAGGTGCATTTTAGTAATTTAACATGCTTATAATACTTTCCTTTGTTTGTTGAAATAAGAATGTTTTGAACATCTAAAATATGCAAAGCATTTTACTAGGTACTATGGATACTAAAGAAAAAAATAAAATGGAAGAAAAGCATATTCATGAATATTTCTCAATAGTCTGGGATTCAAGATCTTATTCCAAGTTGCATTTCAAATCTTATTACTCTTCTACCTCTATGACCCTCTCCAAGTACAACTGCTTAAAGGTTCTAAAATTAATCCTAGATCTTCAGCTAAATATATGCCCTTTGTGTATAATCCTCCCTCCATCTTTAACTGTCAAAATTCTGCAGTCTTCAAGATGTGATAAAACTCACTGGTAGTTTATTGCAGGTGGTCAACACGGTGGCAATTAGGGTCTGATCTAGGGTGATGAAAACTGAGGTAAAAATTAAGAAATAGATTCAATAGATTCTACTATATTGAAAAATGTAAGAGGTGGACATTAATTATCCATGAGCAATGAGGGAAATCAGGTGTTTGTGATGATGAAGATTTCAAATCTGGGTGACTAGAAGAAGAGTAATACCATGAATACAAATAGGGATGTCAAAAATATGGGTTCATTGTGTGAGACAAAGGTGATCCGTTTAGTTACTTTAAATGTAAGATGTCTGTGGGATATCCTGGAAACATCATAAAAACATATAAAAATTAGGAGAACTTTAGGCCAGCTCCGGTCACTCATACCTGTAATCCCAGTACTTTTGGAGGCCAAGGTGGGCACATCACCTGAGGTCAGGAGTTCAAGACCAGCCTGGACAAGATGGTGAAACCCTGTCTCTACTAAAATACAAAAATTATCCAGGTACGGTGGCATGTGCCTGTAACCCCAGCTACTCAGGAGGCCAAGGCAGGAGAATTGCTTGAGCCTGGGAGATGGAGGTGCAGTGAGCAGAGATTGTGCCACTGCAGTCCAGCCTGGGAGACAGAGCTAAACTCCATCCAAAAAAAAATTAGGAGAACTTTAGAGCTGGGCTATAACTAAGCTTTATGGTGCATGATGCATCCTGCTGGAAAGCAATGCTTGAAATTAAGAGACTCTGGAGGCCAACGAGAAAAAACATTGGTAAACATTGGTCTCTAGAGAACAAGAAAAGGTTGAGGAGCTAGCAACCAAGTGACTCCAAAGAACAAATTTCTTGTATCAAAGAGACTAGGAAAAGAGTATCAACAGCAACAGAGTTCAATAATGTTATTTACCAGCAGTCCCCAACCTTTTTGGCACCAGGGACCAGTTTCATGGAAGACAATTCTCCACAGATCAGGGTGGAGGGTGGTCTGTGGATGATTCAAGTGCATTACATTTGTTGTGCAGTTTATTTCTATTATGATTACATTATAATATACAATTAAATAATTATACAACTCACCATAATGTAGAATCAGTGGGAGCCCTGTACTTGTTTTTCTGCAACTAGAAAGTCCCATCTGGGGGTGAATGGGAGACAGTGACAAATTATCAGGTATTGGATTCTCATAAAGAACGCACAAGTTACATCCCTTGCATGCACAGCTCACAACAGGGTTCACGCTCCTATGAGACTCTAATGCTGCTGCTGATCTGGTAGGAGGTGGAGCTCAGGAAGTAATGTGAGTGATGGAGAGTGGCTGTAAATATGCTGAAGCTTCAATATTAGGAAGCGCCTGGGTTCCTAACAGTTCAGTCCATGGCCCTAGGACTGGAGACTCCTGTTGTATATGACAGGTGTCCAGGAATAAAAATAACTAATAGAAGACCACTACTCAGTGGAAATTGGTCAACTTTAAGAAAGCAAGTTGTAAAGAACTACCTGCAAAAGAAGTCATAGCACTTGGATTTGAGAATGAAAATAGTGAGCAAGTTAGGAATTGTTGCAGGAAGTCAGGGACCCTGAACGGAGGGAACAGCTGAAGCCATGGCAGAAGAACATAAATTGTGAAGATTTCATGGACATTTATTAGTCTCCCAGATTAATAATTTTATAATTTCTTACACCTGTCTTTACTGCAGTCTCTGAACATAAACTGTGAAGATTTCATGGACATTTATCACTTCTCCAAACAATACTCTTATAATTTCCTATGCCTGTCTTTAATCTCTTAATCCTGTCAACTTCGTAAACTAAGGATGTATGTCACCTCAGGATCTTGTGATGATTGCGTTATCTGCACAAATTGTTTATAGAGTCTGTGTGTTTGAACGATATGAAATCTGGGCATCCAAAAGGAGCAGGATGGCTGCAATTGTCAGGGAACAAGGGAGATAACCATTGGGCCTGATTGCCTGCGGGGCCAGACAGAACAGAGTCATATTTCTCTTCTTACAAAAGCAAATAGGAGAAGTATCGCTGAATTCTTTTTCTCAGCAAGGAACAGTCCTGAGAAAGAGAATGCATTCCCAGGGGTAGGTCTCTAAAATGGCCGCTCTGGGAATGTCTGTCTTATACGGTTGTAGATAAGGGATGAAATAAGCCCCAGTCTCCTGTAGCACCCCCAGGCCTATTAGGATGAGGAAATTCCTGCCTAGTAAATTTGGGTCCGACCGATTGTCTGCTGTCAAACCCTGTCTCCTGATAAGATGTTATCAATGATAATGCGTGCCCAGTGGGACACGAAACTTCATCAGCAATTCTAATTTTGCCCTGGTCCTATAATCTCACTCTGCCCCCATTTGCCTTGAGATATTTTATTGACCTTGAAGCATGTGATTTCTGTGACCCACTTCCTATTCGTACACTCCCTCCCCTTTAGAAATCCATAATAAAACTTGCTGGTTTTATGGCTCAGGGGGCATCATGGAACCTGCCAACATGTGATATCTCCCCCAGACACCCAGCTTTAAAATTTCTCTCTTTTGTACTCTTTTCCTTTATTTCTCAGACTGGCCGTCACTTAAGGAAAATAGAAAAGAACCTACGTTGAAATATTGGAGGCTGGTTCCCCCGATATCAAATAATATTTATTCCTTGGGGTTTGAAAGTGGAAGATACTCAACAGAGATTTTCATAGCTTAAGGAGGACTGAATGAGATAGAAAATGAAATCCTTGTTACCTAAATATTTCCATTCCTAAAATTATGTTGGATAGTGAGTTTTCATATAGCACAAGCTCATATTCCTTTGTTTTTTATTTGGAGAAAAAATAACACAACATTCTAATCCATACTCCCAATAACACAAAACATACTTCAACACCAGAAACAATCTAACAAAAAACGTCTATAATCCAATGTAACTAAGTGCCAATAAATTAATAATTTAACATGTAATGAACTCATTAGCAGGTATGTTTCAGTGTGATAGAAAAATACTATAGAAAAATGGATATTGGATATACTTACCTCCATGCTGTAAAAACACATATCAAGATGCAAATAAAAATAGAATACTCTGTTAAAGATATGTCTGGGTTGGACCCTTATTGAGGTATATTTCAACCATCATTTTTCCAGAAAGCTCTATCATTATTCAACCTCTTTTCCCCAGAAAGAATGAGTAACTCAGAGAATTTTTGTTTGCTTGTTTTTGTTTTGAGATGGAGTCTCACTCTGTCACCCAGGTTAGAGTCCAATGACACGATCTCAGCTCACTGCAACCTTCCTCTCCCAGGTTGAAGCGATTCTCCTGTCTTAGCCTCCTGAGTAGCTGGGATTACAGCCATTGCCATCACGACCAGCTAATTTTTGTATTTTTAGCAGAGTTGGGATTTCACCATGGTTGCCAGGCTGGTCTCAAACTCCTGACCTCAACTGATCCGCCCACCTTGGCCTCCTAAAGTGCCAGGATTACAGACATGAGCCATCATGCCTAGCCAACTCAGAGTTATTGATGTTAAAAAGATAATAATAGTTAGTAATACTTGATTGCCTGTATTTCACCAGGTACTGTTATACCATATCTTTACGTCTTATAACAACTCCTTGACATAAGTAACATATCATTAGCCTCATTTTAAAGATGAGGAAATTGAGACTCACAGTTTAAGGGGCAAAATTGTCCAAAGTCACATAGTTAATATACAATAAAACCTAGATTTGAATTCTGGTATTCTGAGATGAAGGCCTCTTCATGTAACCACTTGGAATCCCTAACTAGTGGAGGGGGAGAATCACCTTCTATTTGAGTAAGCCTGTCCTTTCAAAGGAGAATTAAATGTGATAACATGCACCTGGCTCTACCCAGTTAGAAGACCAACCTCTGATACAGGAGCATTAGCTTCTTAAGGATGCATGCAGTTAGAGGAGGCTGGGGGATGAGATGGTATTCCCTGAGACTTCCTACTGGCAAGCTGGCAAACTTGATGCCATAAGGGAACTGTTTGTAACATTCTGCCCAAGGTAGGAAGTTCAGTAAAGTATATGTTTCTTAATGTTTTTAAAGTATTTGCTTAAATACTGGTTGTAGGAAGTAGAAAAAAAAAGAGGACTAGAAGGCAGTGTATTCTGGAATTTTCCTAATGTGATGGAGGCTATAAAGAGAAATTAGATTTTATTTTGAAACCATGTGGTCAGAGAAGACCTCATAATCTGATCTGTTGTCTAGTTTGGATGTGTCAACTCCCCACAGATGGCAGGGAGAGTGTTTGGATCCTGATAAGTCAGTTGCTGCTGTAGTGTGGACTACCCAAGTCAAAATCAAATCTTATCCATGTCTAAAGCAAATATTGGAACAAGATGAAAGAATTTGTGCACCTAGAAAGATCACAGACATGACAATGTGACCCTAGAATAAGATATCATAAAAGAGGCCTTCTACAGTGGGAATAATATAAATAAAGGAGATTAAGTGTTTACAATAGTTCTTTGAGGGAGAGAAATGATCCTCTTGTTGGCACTGCATGAAACTGATTTTAATCACTGTAATAGGGGACATAGATAGATGCTTTATGAAAGGAAAATTCTATAATAGAACATTTAGGAGGAAAAATATTTTTTCCTGTGCGACTAGAAGGTCTCAAAAGAAAATCAAGTAACATGTTGTGTGGATGCTGGGTAATTACTGTTTGATGAAAGAAAAGTTGGGGGTGGGGAAGGAGATGTTCTAAAGAAGAGCTGTAAAATCCAACCATTTCAATTTGCTGCAAAATTGCTTCCTGTTATAAAGTACCAAAATTCAAAAAGGATACAGTTTGGTCTAGGGAAATCATGCAAAATAAATATCTAAAATCCTTAAAAATTGCATTAGCCCTACACCACAATGAAAACAAAACACTGAGTCAGTGAGAAAATAAATCTACTTCTTATATTATTACTTTTCTTTCTGAAATTTGGCAAAATATAATGACAGTGTATTATTACCTCAAAGTATTCTGTGGGTTTTTAATGTTTTCCTTTTAAAAAATCAAAGTTACATTGTGTCAAATGAGTGTTATATAAGAAATACGATGCGATATGGCTATAAGAGGAATACAAATTTTATTTTCACATCCAGATTCTAAGTTTTTAAAGAAATACTTGTACCATTTTTCTCTAATATGCAAGCAACTAACTTGCTATCTACAAATCTTGCAAAGATTAGTTGGTTGCTTCCGTGTAAGTAATACAAATTTAAAGTATTAGCTCTAGGCAAATTAATCAATAGGCCTATCTGGCCAGAATCATAGACAGAAAAATCCTCATAATGATTAAAAAGACTAAAAAAGAAGAGAGAAGAAAAAGAAGACGAATTAGATACAAAAGAATATTATATTACTGGTTTAGTCGTTTACTCTAAAACCTACCATTTCCATATGTAATCTTGTACCAGGGCACTTGAATCAGATGTGCATAGACTTTAACACTATCTTGTCTTCAGATCACCAATGGAGTTCATTATGTGAAATTTGTAGTCCAAAACAACTCTCAAAAGCAAATCTTCAAAATATGCAAGAATTTGGTTTTGAATGAGTTGATTTCCATGCTTTGGCTAAAGTAGCAGAACAAGAAATGATAGGTATAGTACAGAGAATGGAGAAATTAAGCTCATTCCAGAAAGCAGCAAGCTCTACTAGGGACAGAACTGAAAGGGTGTGAACTTCTCATTTAGGCTATCAATGGACACAGCAGGGCATTTTCACCCAATTTTATGGATTAAGGATTTGAAGATAAAAGCATGCTGAAGGGCTAGTTCTAAGAGGCAAAAAATGTTCAGTTTGCACTGGATCCCGAACGGGACAAAAGTTTTGATATATTGGTTCATTTTAGAATCTCTGTCATCCTATTTAGGAACAAGAAGGGAGAGGGATGGTTCTTTGGCCATCTAGTAGGTTCCATTTAATGTGACCACCAGTGTGGACTCATTTTCCCAGAAGAATACAATGCATTACTTTTAGTAAGAAACAGAAATCTTGGGAGGCTGAGGCAGAAGGATTTGTTGGACCCAGGGGTTTGAGAGCAGTCTGGGCAACATAGTGAGACCCCATCTCTACAAAAACAAAAGAAAATCAGAAAATTAGAGGTAAATCTTCCAGGAGAAAAGAAAACTAATACTCAGCAGTGTCTTTATAACAATCTAAATAGAAAGTTGATGTAAACCAGATTAAAATGACAGAAAATTATGTTGGAGGGAGAAGCCAGACAAATGGGGATCTGCTTCCATTAAATATTTATGTAATGGGTAACATTATTTTAAACACAACAGACCAGGAGGTACCCTAGAACAGTATCAACCTAGAAATGGGATAGAAAAGTCTTGAGAGCAAATTTGTTTTCTTACTAACTTGTTTACTTAAGAATGAGAATGGAGGAAGGGTCCTGAGCTATGTTTGTCACACATTTGTTTTTCAATATTAACTTCCATCCATTTTAGTAGATGTTTATAACTGATTCTTCAGTAGATTTCTGTCATACCAGTAAAATATCTATATATATATAAAAGAGAGATATATAGTCCTTCTGTCATTCATACATGAATCAGATATTTTGCTGTGCACAAGTGTGAATCAATGATTTACAACCAAAAGTGGACTGTTTACCCTATAAATATAATAATACATCAAGAAGTGTGTTAACAAACTTGCATTTTCCTTGGTGTAATAAGTGTTGGTGCTCCTAGTAAATTCTTGAGGAGTTATGAAGCATAGTAATTTTTGTTTTTGAGTATTTTATGTCAGGGGCTCTGGGTAGCTCTTTTTTAATGAACTGGCTATACCAGAAATATTAGTACTAAATAAATAATCATATAACTTAAAAATTTATTTGTCATATCTCTAATTCCTGGTTAGAATAAAAGTGTTTTTAAAATTAAAGGAGCATGTGTTATTATTCCTGTTCATTTATTAGTCTACCAAGGTACTTATTTTAAATAGTGTGTTTCCCATAAAGTCAATTCACACGAATTTGGCATCAGCATAATTCTGATCATGATGCTGAAATTTGCTTTATAAATAAAGTACTATCAAACATACTCCCAAATTTTAGGATTAAAAAAAAAAAGGTTTACTTATTTTTCATATGCTGATAACCAGAATTGCAAGACAGCTCAGTCTTGGATACCAAATATAGTTACTGGCCTTTTTGGGTTTAAAATCTAATTAAGAAAAATTATGCAAGCTTTTCATTTTAAAATTGCTAACAAAGAAAAAAATTCATTTGAGTTTTAAGGGATTCAATTTAGAGCACAACATGATTTAATTTAGAACACAAACCTTTAAAATGCGGCCCATAATTTCTCCATGTACTATGAGAGAGAAATTGTGTTATGAACCATGTGCATAGATTGTTTTTAAATAAACAATTTCATAACGTATGTGGGTGAATGAGTGCCCTTTCATTGCCACCATTTCAGCTACATTTAATTACATTAAAGCAGAAAAGAATACATGCTTTTACTCATATACCACTATCTGTGTTAGTAATAGTAGGATATAAAAATAACCCCAAATAATAGCTGGTAGATATCCTTTAACATCTATGATAAACATGATTTTATATTTGAGAGAAAGGAGACATCACTGACAGATTTTTTGGTTGGAGAAAAATCAAAGGTTCTGTTTTGCCTGTATGTTTATTTGTTTGGTTTGGTTTTGAATTTCCCTTCAGGTAATATATAACCAAGGATGTGTACTAAAGGTCTACTAAAATTTTATCTAAAATTTTGTTAAAGATACACTCAGCATGCACATAAGAACTGCTTCACCTGCAGAAAAAAATGTATTAATTAATTACTGTGATATTTTAAACTGAGTTTTCATGACATTAAAACATAAAAATTGAGAGCAAGAATAGTACTTACAGTTTTGCTAAAGGTTATTTTACAGTTTTTAGCCAGTAAAATCGAATCACTTAGTGCCCCAAAAGCAAAGAGTAATTTGCAAATCTCCTATGTGAATATAAATCCATTGAAAGGAAGACCATGTCTCATTCACCTTTGAATGCCTGACAGCTATGACAGTGTCTGACCCCCAGAAGGGGGGTTGTTGAGACTCAACAGACAGCACAAAGAACACTGCACACACACACACACACACACACACACACGCACACACACGCACAGAGGCACATACACACAAGTGTTTGAATCATTTTTTTCCCTGAGTTTTTTGGTCACACACATGATGAAGGGAAATGCTGCAATAATTTCCGTGTTGGCTGTCTTCACCTCTCAATTAATCTTTACCATCCTCACTTAGCTAACTCTATTCACCTTTCAAGGCTCAGCTCAAATCATTACATCCTCTGGGAATCATTGCCTATTTCATGTATCGCTAGTATACATTGGCCGTGACTCAAAGACTTCTCCAGCAAGTACTTTTATCACGGCTCTTCTCTGACTGCATTTTTCATATCTCCTTCATCCTCCGAGTTATTTGAGAGCAAGACCCGGTCTGATTAATCTGAACTTCAATGCTGTGTCCTGAGCTAGTAACTTATTAGAAATCTTGAACATGCTTGACAAGTAAATAAACTAGTGAAGCAGTTAAATAAATATGTACAATCATGTTTTATTACTTACTTATTTCATTAATTCTCAAATGAAAAGGGAGCATGACTCTTGGGAAAGATGTTTGCTGAGTAGCGGGAGGAGTCATCTGTACAACTTCACTCCCAAATCATTGTCTCTATTTAGACAGGTTCCCATGGAAAATATGGTGTATGTGTAAAGGAGACATTCATAGAGGGAAAACCCATGTTGCATATAACTGGTTTAGATATTCAGAAAAAAAGAAAAAGAAATGAGTGGAAATTCTCCCAACAGTCTTCCTACTAGTCTTCCCCACGAAAATTAGATTAAACTTGTAGTTTTAATTTTAATTTTATAATTTGCTGTGAGTCTATTTCTTATTAGCATATTCTGAACAATTGTTTAGCTTAGAATTCACTGTATTTGTCCACTACTATTTTTAGATATCAAAACTGGATTGATATTTCAGGTTTTTCTGTCCGTTTACCAACCTTAACATCACATCATGTTTGTAACTGAACAGAATATACAATGACTTTTTACAGAATGGAGGTCCCATAAGGACAACATTTATGTACATTTTTATCATTCTATTTCTAGTGCCTAGAACATTTTCTGAAACATAGTAGGAACTCAGTAAATATTTGTTGAATAAACTAATAGATTTAAAGCCAAATAGAGTCACTACAATATTTTTTCCATTATGTCATTTATATAATGACATTTTAAGCTTTTTTAGATTGTATTATTTAAACTATTTGATTAAAGCAAATTCAAAAGCTAGCAATTCCATACCTTTTGGCTAACAGAATGTGCCTGATTATTCATACTTAATTTATATAAACCTTAGTTCAGTATTAACAACTTTATTTTATTTTTAAAAAGTAGATCATGAAATGTTCAAGACATGCAAAATCTACAAACAGTGATGCAACATTCATCTACCTACTTAGATTATTTAAATATTGTCTTCTAATAGAGTTAAACATTCTGTGTCAGCTTTCCACATTACTTTCTCCAACATAAACACACACTATTGTGAATCTGGTAATTTTCATGTTCATGGATTTCTTTGTAATTTTGTATTATATCATCACATCTATCCTCAATATGTGATACTGTTTATAGCTTTGGTTCTCAATGAGTGATCCACAATTCAGCAGAATCATCATTACCTGGGAACTCCTTGGAAATACAAATTTTTAGCCTCCACCTCAGATGTACCACATCAACAACTCCAGGGCTAGAGCTCAGCATCTGTGTGATTGCAATGCATGCTGAAGTTCAGAAACTCCTGGTTTATAACAACACTTTGAGTCTAAGTAACATCAGAGTCTCTGTTCTAGCAGAAATAGCACTGATTTGTGACATCTATTGATCCATCTCCTTCTTGCTTTATTTTTAAAAAGAATAAACCTCACGGCATTTTTTTTTTCCTGAGATGGAGTCTCGCTCTGTCACCCAGGATGAAGTGCAGTGGTGCAATCTCAACTTACTGCAACTTCTGCCTCCTGGGTTCAAGCAATTCTCCTACCTCAGCCTCCCGAATAGCTAGGATCACAGACGCCCACTACCACACCCAACTAATTTATTTATTTATTTATTTATTATTTATTTATTTATTTTTTTTAGTAGAGACGGGGTTTCACCATGTTGGCCAGGATGGTCTCAATCTCTTGACCTCGTGATCCACCAGCCTCAGCCTCCCAAAGTGCCAGGATTACAGGTGTAGTGCATCAAATAAGCGTTTTAAAATGTCTTCTAATTTGATCATTCAACTCATAATCTTTATAATTATGATGAAAAACACAAGTCACTTGTTCAGTTATATCACAGCTTTCTTAAGTGATGAGGAAACGAACTTCTCAGGACAATCTCTTTGACCAGCTTTTCTCACTGGTGAAACAAAATGAAATATTTCATTTCTGTTTTTAATAATTTTATTATTTCTTTTGCAAGTATTTGAAGTCAAGCAAGATGCTAGACATGTTGTCACAAACAAGTTTCTGGCCATTTTATAAAAGAAAAAAGGCCGGGCGCGGTGGCTCAAGCCTGTAATCCCAGCACTTTGGGAGGCCGAGACGGGCGGATCACGAGGTCAGGAGATCGAGACCATCCTGGCTAACATGGTGAAACCCCATCTCTACTAAAAAATACAAAAAAAACTAGCCGGGCGAGGTGGCGGGCGCCTGTAGTCCCAGCTACTCGGGAGGCTGAGGCAGGAGAATGGCGTAAACCCGGGAGTCAGAGCTTGCAGTGAGCTGAGATCCGGCCACTGCACTCCAGCCTGGGCGACAGAGCGAGACTCCGTCTCAAAAAAAAGAGAGGACAGAAGTGCCCCAAATTCACCTTTTCTATCACTGGTCACATCTGTTTTCATGTCCCTCTTAAATTAAAAATACATAGGAGGATGAAATTCCCTGCATTTTGCTTGGAGGCATCATATTTTATGATTCTGTCCTTTAAAGCTTTGCATTTTCTCTCAGGGCAGAGAATTATATGAATCAACGGAAAGCAACTGCCATGATTCTTTTATAGTTCATTTTAGAATAAAAAATGCTTTTGAAATAAAAAGAAAATGTACATAAATGGCAACTGGTAACACTGCTGACACTTTTCCAACCTCTGCCTCCTGGGTTCAAATGATTCTCCTGCCTCAGCCTCCCAAGTAGCTTGGATTACAGGTGCCCACCACCACGCCAAGCTAATTTTTGTATTTTTGGCAGAGACGGGGTCTCACCATGGTGGCCAGGTTGGTCTCAAACTCCTGACCTCGTGATCCACCCGCCTTGGCCTCCCAGAGTGCTGGGATTACAGGCGTGAGCCACTGTGCCCGGCTGACACTTTTCTATGCTGATAGGAATCCTCATAATTAGATGTTGTAAAATACTTCTAAAGTTTATATATGACAGTGTATTAATTAAGTCATTTCAAGAGGATGTACCTATACCCAAACTTTGCATAGCATGTCTATAAGGACAATGGTCACTTAAAATCAAAACAGAGAAGAAATGTATTTACACTTGGGTGTATTCTAAGTAGACTATAGTAGGCCAAAGAAATTCAGAAGATAAGCTGACATAGTACGAACTCTGGAATGTGTCATACATCAACTCTCGTAAACACACAAACGTTCACGTAGGACATACAAGTTTCTCTCTCTGCTATGTCTATTATCTTGCCAAACAGCCCAATTAGTTGCATAAGCCCCTGCACTCTGCACATAGCTTTTAAAAGAAACCTAGAGATGTTGAAGCTCAGCTGTATCACTAACATTTCCATCATTTTTTTGAACTTTAGCTTGAATTTTCATGACTCAACATAGAATCAGAATATACAAAAGAAGTTAAGACAACACAAAGTAAGAGCAGCAATCTCAGCAAACATTTATACATGATAGATTAGATATACAGACATACAGAGATAGATAGATAGATAGATAGATAGATAGATAGATAGATAGATAGATGAGATAGGTTGATAGATGGATGAATAGATAGGTGATGATGATAGATATATAGATAAAGATAGGTAGATGGATAGACAAGATAGGTAGATAGATAGATGAGATAGAGAGAGAGAAAGAGATATGAGATGAGATGAAATGAGATGAGATGAATGTATATAGGTCTGTTTTGCCTCATCTGAAAAAGATGATCGCTCCATCATGAAGCATTTATACTTCTGGTATTCTTAATATCAAAAGAATCCCACAAATGGCAATTAGATCAGAAAAACAAATAATCCTCTACCTGTATCCATACTTTTTGTATGATTTGGTTTGGTTTTCTGCCTCACTCCATGGCCAAGGTGCTAATTATGACTCATATGTGGCTCTAAAGGAGGAAAGGTGGCTGCCATAAACTATATAACCTTAGAATTAAATAAATTACATTTTAAAAAGGTAAGAAAGACTCAAACTCATCCTGTTCTAATTATTTTACTATACTTTATTATCTATTTTCTTGAAGTTATGAGTATCTTATTCATGTGCCACAGGATGACTTTTCAGAATTTTGCATTCAGTGGCATCGTGTTGGCAGCTTGAAAGTGACCATATTAGAGAAATTCCCACCACAAACATCAGCAAATGCAACCTGTCAGGACTCCCCTTACTATATCGCCCCTGAAACACACTCCAGAGAGCCTACTGTTTAATGTTCACCAGCACATTATGACAAAGGATCAAAGCAAAGAAAGAAGTTTCTGGAAATTCGTAATGAACTCTAAGCCCAGATGAAGAAGTCCAATATTCTGCCAGGATAATGAAGAAAATCACATCAATTTGATTGATGTCCTCCTGGGTGACTTCTGAGAGAAGCTCAAACTCTTTTGATTCATTTAATAAAAAAATAGTTAACACATAAAGGTATAAGAATATTGTAACTAAGCACCTCTTATACACCATATAACTTTTACAAATATTCATTACTGTATTTTATTTAAAAAACTGTATATGAGACCTCAAAAAGTTCATGGAAAAATATAATTAAAAGAATAAAAAATATAAATAGTATTTTTCTACATAAGCTCCAAAAAATTCAAAATAAGTAAGTGATGCGTGATACCAGTGATGATACCAGCCATTTAGTCCATTCCTAAGAAAGTGAGTCCTGAGAACATAGTATGTCAATGCCGTCTTTTCTCCATTATTAACTGAAGAAAAATTGGTGCCGCTTAAGGTTTTTTAAATATTAGGAAATAAAAAGAAGGAACCAATCAGAACTGTAACGCAGATGTTTAAAAATTTCCTATGAAAATACTCATAAAATTGCCCTTGTTCGATAAGAGGAATGAGGCAGGAGGATTGTCATGGTGGAGGAGGGCTCTCTGGTGAAGCGAAATTTCCTGGGGCGGGGTGGAGGGGGTGGCTGTGGTTTCTGCTAAAGTCTTGGCTAATTTTCTCAAAAACACTCCCATAATAAGCAGATGTTATTGGTTTTGGGCCCTCCAAAGAGTCAACAAGCAAAATGCTGTAAGCATCTCAAAAAAACTTTTGCCATGAGTTTTGCTCTTGACCGGCCGACTTTGGCTTTGAACAGACCAATTCTACCTCGTGGTAGCAGTTGCTTCAGTTGTGCTTTGTCTTCAGGATCATATTGGTAAAGCCATGATTCATCTCCTGCTACAATCCTTTGAAGAAATTCCTCATAATCTTGATCCCACCTGTTTAAAATTTCCATTGAAAGCTCTGCTCCTTTTTTGCAGCTGATATGGGTGCAACAGTTTTGGCAATCATTGAGTGGAAAGTTTGCTCAACTTCAGTTGTTCAGTCAGAATTGTGTAAGCTGAGCCAATTGAGATGTTTATGCTATTGGCTATTGCTTCTGCTGTTAATTTCGGTCCCTTTCTTTGGGGCACAAACAAGATGAATTTTTTCCTCAAGAAATGACATGAATTGTCTGCCCCACAGGCTTCATCCTCAACATTGTTTTGTCCCATTTTAAAATTAGTTTTCCATTTATAAACCACTGAATCGTTTAAGACATTGTCCCCATAAACTTTTCTTAATGTATCAATCATTTTACCATTCTTTTACACAAGATCTACCATAAATTTGATGTTTGCTCTTGCTTCAACTTTAGCAGAATTCCTGTTGCTCTAAGAGGGGTTCTTTTCAAACTAATGTCTTATCCTTCTTTGTGCTTCAAACCAGATCCAACTAGATCCTGTTCAAATATGTTATAACAGCTTAGTACAAGTTTATTTTGATGCAAAAAGCTTTTGAAATCCATGCATAGCAATTTTTTTTTCCATAAGTTATTGAGTTACATGTGGTATCTGGTTACATGAGTAAGTTCTTTAGTGGTGATTTGTGAGATTTTGGTGCACCCATCGCCCATGTATACATTGCACCATATTTGTAGTCTTTTATCCCTTGACCCCTCCCACTCTTCCTCCTAAATCTCCAAAGCCCACTGTATTATTCCTATGCCTTTACATCCTCAGAGCTTAGCTCCAACATATCAGCGAGAACATATGAGGTTTGGTTTTCCATTTCTGCGTTACATCACTTAGAATAATAGTCTCCAGTCTCATCCAGGTCACTGCAAATGTTGTTAATTCATTCCTTTTTATGGCTGTGATATATATCACAGTTTCTTTACCCACTCACTGATTGATGGGTATTTGGGTTGGTTCCACGATTTTGCAATTGTGAATTGTGCTGCTATAAACATGTATGTGCAAGTATCTTTTTCGAATAATGACTTATTTTCCTCTACGTAGACACCCAGTAGTAGGATTGCTGGATTAAATGGTAGTTCTACTTTTAGTTCTTTAAGGAATCTCCACACTGTTTTCCACAGTGGCTGTACTAGCTTACATTCCCACCAGCAGTGTAGAAGTGTTCCCTGTTCACCACATCCATGCCATTTCCCTGATCATTACTGATGTTAAGCATTTTTTTCATGTTTGTTGGACATTTGTATATCTTCTTTTGAGAATCATCTATTCATGTTCTTAGCCCAGTTTTTGATGGGATTCTTTGTTTTCTTCTTACTGATTTGAGTTCATTGTAGATTCCAGATATTAGTACTTTGCCAGATGTATAGATTGTGAAGATTTTCTCCCACTCGGTGGGTTGTCTCTTTACTCTGCTGACTGTTCCCTTTGCCGTGCAAAAGCTCTTTGGTTTAATTAGGTCCCAGCTATTTTTTTTTTTTATTATTATTGCATTTGCTTTGGGGTTCTTGGTCATGAAATCCTTGCCAAAGCCAATGTCTAGAAGGGTTTTTCCAATGTTATCTTCTAGACATTTTTTTAGTTTCAGGCCTTAGATTTAAGTCTTCAATCCATCATGAATTGATTTTTGTATAAGGTGAGAGATGAGGATACACTTTTATTATCCTACATGTAGCTTGAAAATTATCCCTGAACCATTTGTTGAAAAGGGTGTCCTTCCCCACTTTATGTTTTTGTTTGCTTTGTCGAAGATCTTGACTGTAAGTATTTGGGTTTATTTCTGGGTTCTCTATTCTGTTCCCTTGGTCTATATCCTATTTTTATACCAGTACCATGCTATTTTGATGACTGTGGCCTTATAGTATAGGGTGAAATTAGGTAGTGTGATACCTTCAGATTTGTACTTTTGGCTTACTCTTGCTTTGACTATGGGGGCTCTTTTTTGGTTCTATATTAATTTTGGATTTTTTTGCTAAATCTCTGAAGTATGATGGTGGTATTCTGATGGGGATTGCATTGAATTTGTAGATTGCTTTTGGCCATATGGTCATTTTCACAATATTGATTCTACCCATCCATGGGCATGAGATGTGTTTCCATTTGTTCATGTCATCTATTTTTTTCAGCAGTGTTTTGTAGTTTTCCTTGTAGAGGTCTTTTAACTCCTTTTTTTGGGTATATTCCTAAGTATTTAATGTTTTTGTTTTGTTTTGTTTTGTTTGCAGCTTTTGTTGTAAAACGGGTTGAGTTCTTGAATTGATTCTCTGCTTGGTCACTGCTAGTGTTATAGAAGAGCTACTGATTTATATACATTAATCTTGTATCCAGGACTTTGCTGGATTTTTTTTTTTATCAGTTCTAGGAGGTTTCTGGTAAATGATCATATCGTCAGCAAACAGGTGACAGTTTCACTTTACTGATTTGGATACCGTTTATTTCTTTCTCTTGTCTGATTGCTCTGGCTAGGACTTTAAGTACTATGTTGAAGAGGAGTGGTGAGAGTGGGCATCCTTGTCTTGTTCCTGTTCTCAGAGGGAATGCTTTCAACTTTTCCCTATTCAGTATTATGTTTGCTGTGGGTTTGTCATAAATGGCTTTTATTACATTAAGGTATGTTCTTTGTATGTAGGTTTTGCTGAGAGTTTTAATCATAAAGGGATATTGGATTTTGTTGAATGCTTTTTCTGCATCTATTGAGATGATCATGTGATTTTTGTCTTATATTCTGTTTATGCAGTGTATCACATTTATTGACTTGTGTATGTTAAACCATCCTTGAACCCCTGGCATAAAACCCACTTGATCGTGGTGTATTCTCTTTTTGGTATGTTATTGGATTCAGTCGGCTAGTATTTTGTTAAGGATTTTAGCGTCTATGTTCACTAAGGATATTGGTATGCAGTTTGTGTGTTTATTTTTTTTTGAAGGTTCCTTTTGCAGTTGATTTCTAGTTTTATTACATGGTGGTCTGAGAGAGTGCTTGATACAACTTCAATTGTCTTAAATTTACTGAGGCTCATTTTTATAGCCTATCATATTGTCAATCTTGGAGAAAGTTCCATGTACTGTTGGATAGAATGTGTGTTCTGTGGTTGTTGGATGAAATGTTCTGTATACATCTGTTAAGTCCATTTGTTCTAAGGTATAGTTTAAATCCATTGTTTCTTTGTTGACTTTGTCTTGAGGACCTGTCTAGTGCTGTCAGTGGAGTATTGAAGTCCCCCACTATTATTGTGTTGCTGTCTATCTCATTTCTTAAGTCTATTAGTAATTGTTTTATAAATTTGGGAGCTCCAGTGTTAGATGTATATATGTTTAGAATTAGACATTTTATTTTCCTGTTGGACAAGGCCTTCTACCATTATATCCTGTCCCTCTTTTTCTCTTTTAACCACTGTTGCTTTAAAGTTTTTCTTGTCTGATACAAGAGTAGCTACTCCTGCTAACTTTTGGTGTCCATTTGCATGAAATAATCCTTTTCCATCCCTTTACTTTAAGTTTACGTGAGTCCTTATGTGTTAGGTGAGTCTCCTGAAGACAGCAGATAATTGGTTGGTGAGGTCTTACCCATTCTGCAGTTCTTTATCTTTTAAGTGGAGCATTTAGGGTATTTACATTCAATGTTAGTATTGAAATGTGAGGTACCATTGCTTTTGTCATGCTCTTTGTTGCCTGTGTACTTTGATTTTACTTTTTGTTTTTACTTTTTAACTTGTATTTTTGTTATATATGTCCTGTGTGATTTATGCTTTAAAGAGGTTCTGTTTTGATGTTTCCAGTATTTGTTCAAGATTTAGAATTCCTTTTAGCAGTTCTTGTAGTGGTGGTTTGATAATGGCAAATTCTCTCAGCATTTGTTTGTCTGAAAACAACTGTATCTTTCTTTCATATATAATGTTTAGTTTCACTGGATATAAAATTCTTGGCTGGTAATTATTTTGTTTGAGAAAGCTGAAGATAGGGTCCCAATCCCTTCTAGCTTGTAGGGTTTCTGCTGAGAAATCTGCTGTTAATCTGATAGGTTTTCCTTGCTAGGTTACCTGATGCTTCTGTCTCACAGCCCTGAAGATTCTTTCCTTCATCTTAAGTTTGGATAACCTGATGACAATATGCCTAGGTGAAGATCTTTGTGTGATGAATTTCCTAGGTATTCTTTGTGATTCTTTTTTTTTTTTTTTTTTTTTGGCCTGGATTTCTTTTTTTTATTATTATTATACTTTAAGTTCTAGGGTACATGTGCACAGCATGCAGGTTTGTTACATTATGTATACATGTGCCATGTTGGTGTGCTGCACCCATTAACTCATCATTTACATTAGGTATATCTCCTAATGCTATCTCTCCCCTCTCTCCCCACCCCACGACAGAACCAACCCAAATGTCCTTCTTTGTGATTCTTGTATTTGGCTGTCTAGGTCTCTTGCAAGGCCAGATAAGTTTTCCTTGATTATTCCCCCAAATATGTTTTCCAGGCTTTTAGAATTCTTTTCTTCCTCAGGTACACTAATTATTCTTAGGTTTGGTCATTTAACATAATCCCAGACTTCTCAGAAGCTTTTTTCATATTTTATTATTCTTTACTTTTTGTCTTTGTTGGATTGTGTTAATTCAAAGACCTTGTTGCCGAATTCTGAACTTCTTTCTTCTACTTGTTCAATTCTATTGCTGAGACTTTCCAGAGCATTTTACATTTCTAAAAGTGTGTCCAAAGTTTCCTGAATTTTTGATTTTTTTTTTTTCTTTAGGCTATCTATTTCCATGAATATTTCTCCCTTTCTTCTTGTATCCTTTTTTGGATTTCCTTGCATTGGGCTTCGTCTTTCTCTGGTCCCTCCCTGTTTAGCTTAATAACTAACGTCCTGAATTCTTTTTCAGGTAAATCAGGGGTTTCTTCTGGGTTTGGATCCATTGCTGTTGAACTAGTATGATTTGGTGGGGGGAGGGGGTGTTGAAGGCCCTTGTTTGGTCATATTACCAGGGTTGGTTTTCTGGTTCCTTCTCATTTGAGTAGGCTCTGCCAGAGGGAAGGTCTAGGGCTGAAGGCTGTTGTTCAGATTCTTTTGTCCCACTGGGTGTTCCCTTGATGTAGTGCTCTCCCCATTTTTCTGTGGATGTGGCTTCCTGTGAGCTGAACTGCAGTGATTGTTATCTCTCTTCTGGGCCCCGCCACCCAGCGAGTGTCCTGGCTCTGGGCTGGTACTGGGGGTTGTCTGCACAGAGTTCTGTGATGTGAACCATCAGTGGGTCTCTCAGCCGTAGATACCAGGACCTTTTCTGGTGGAAGTGGTGGAGGGTGCAATGGACTCCATGAGGGTCCTTAGCTTTGGTGGTTGAATGCTCTATTTTTGCACTGGTTGGGTTCCTGCCAGGAGGTGGCGCTTTTCAGAGAGCATCAGCTGTAGTGGTGTGGAGAGGAACTGGCAGTGGGCAGGGCCTACATCTCTGAGATTATATGTGCTTCATCTTCTGCTACCAGGATGGAAAGGGAAGGACCATCAGGTGGGGGTGGGGCTAGGCATGTCTGAGCTCAGACTCTTTTCAGATGGGTCCTGCTGAAGCTGCTGTTGGGGATGGGGGTGACATTCCCATGTCACTGGAGTTATGTACCAGGAGGATTAAGGCTGCCTCTGCTGAGTCATGCAGGTTGTCAGGGAAGTGGGGGAAAGCTGACAGTCACTGACCTCACACAGCTCCCACACAAACGGAAGGGCTGGTCTCACTCTCACCAAGCCCCCCCAACCCCAACAACCCAGAATCAGCTTTCAGGTGGAGGGTTAGAATGGCTTAAAGATTTGCTGAACGCTCTCCATCTCCCAGCCAGGAGAGAAAAGGGCTTCAGTTCTTCCCCCTGCCTGTGAAGTCTGCACACCAGATTCGTGCCCTCCCCCACATTCTGGCCAGGAGGCTTCTTGCCCTGTTCAAGTTGTTACAAAGTTCAGCTAGAGAATTACTTCTCCCTGTAGAGTTTTATCCCCTGCTCCTCTGGCCACCCTCCCAATGGATCCTTGTGGTGCCAGGCAGGAATGGCCTGCTTGGGGACCCAGTGAGCTCCAAGGGCCTTTCTGCTGCTTCCTGTACCCTTGTATTTTGCTCAGCTCTCTGACTTGACTCAGCTCCAGGTAAAGTCGGAAACTTCTCCCACAAACAGACCTTCAGCTTCTCCAGTGGGGGTGTGTGTTCGAGCGAGAGACGAGGGTCTCCCTTTCCCACTTCGACAGTTGGGACACTCATAGTATTTGGGGTGTCTCCCGGGTCCTGCAGGAGCAGTCCGCTTCCTTCAGAGGGGCTGTGGGTCTTCTCAGGATTGCTACTTTGTTCTTGACGTTGATCTGGAGCTAAAATTCAAGATGCAAGCCTCTGTAGGCTGCTCTGCCTGGAGCTTCGATCTAGTCCTGCCTCCTGTCCACCATGATCTCCTGAATCTCGGCACACATAGTCTTTTTGATAACATGTATTTTCCATGAAGTTTGGAAGATCCTATGTATAGTTAAATTTATTTTTACCAATTTTATTACTCTTCCTTATACCCCAGAGTTAACTGATTTTCTAAACTTGGTGTTCAGTACTACCATTTTTGTTACTTCACACACTACATAAATATCTAATACAAAACATTGTCTTGTATTGCACTGACAAAATATATACATATTTTTAGAAACTTCTTGTGGTTCATCTTTACTTGTAATAATTGATTCATGTTGATTCATGAAGCTTTGCTCAGGTATGGTTAAACAACTGCTAAATTCCAGTATTCTATTGTATGAAAACGCCAAAATCTGTCTATTATTGATAGATGGTCATTTCTAACTTTGCCTCATATCAAAAAGTGTTACAGTGAAAATATTTGCTTCTGTCTTTACATACAAGTGCAGTGGATTCACTAGGCTACATACCTACACACACATACACATATAATTTTTTACTTTTTGGGTTAGTGGATTTTTCCCTAGATTTGTGTTGCCAAACGGCCTTCTCTTATGTTGATACTGATTTATATTCCCATCAGATATGGGGATTTATTTCTTTTTTCTTTTTCTGTATTACCTGGCACAGTTACCTTTTTAAATTTTGAGGGCAATGGCTTATCATGTGTGCTCATTGAATTTTCTCTTATTAGTGAACTGATTTTTCTTCCTGTGCTAATTTAAATTTACTCTTTGGAGAATTACCTGTTATTTTTGAGAACATAAAAAGGGTCGATTTGTCAAGGCAGACTCACATAGATTAGTGCTGTTATCCCATGACAAACTTTACTGATAAGTACAAGCGTACAAGTAAACACAAGCCACTTCCAGAAAAGCAAGGAGTGGCCTGGGACATCTATGACAGCTGCCCAGATCCTTCCTTTACTTTTCATCACACTGTGTCCCAGGTTAATAAACAGGGGAACAATGAAAAATCTAATTTTTATATTTAATGTTTGTTTTTAAATACCATATACTTAAATTATGTAACATATAAACATAATATCCTTATTTAAAATAGTAATTATAAATACCAAGGTAGAAACCAACAATTCCTCTGCCTTCAAATGCCACTCCTATTATCATAAACAGTTCAGTATAAATATTTTTTCATATCCTTTCAATCCTACTAATTTATGAATAAATAAATTAAAAGTTTACTTGATTATATTGTTTCTAAACACATTAAATCCATATCTACTTACAAAAATCGAAGTTAGTAGTTTAGGTTTATATCAAGTTTAAGAGAAAAAATTTAAAAAATGCCTTCAAAGTGAATGATTCCATTGTTAAAGATCATTACCTTTTTGTGCATATGTCCTTTCACATGTTTTTAGTTTAAGCTTCACTAAAATATTTACTATGAGCTGAATGAAATAAGTTTGGTTTAACTGGTAAATTGCTCTATTTTTGCTTAAGACAAACTATCTGATACTGTTCTTTATATTAAGACTCACTTCGTTAAGTGGGAGTTTTCTTAAATGGTCTGTTTCATATAAAATATCTAAATTGTTTAAAGGCCTTACTAAAGTTACTGTACAAAAGTTAATTCATACGGACTACATTTCTTGACACTAATGGCATATAAAATAAGCAGCACAAATGCATGAAAAATGAGAGAATTTTGATAACTTGACTTAACATTTCATAGATTCATTCTGGAGCTAATTAGTTTTCCTTAAATTCTGCTTGATCTAGTAGCAACTGTGGGGCAGAACATTTTTGGCATCGTGAATCAGACATTCTAGATTAGTTGGTAATGATAAAATGACTTTTGGTCCTGAAAGCTTACTTACTTTATCCTACTTGCATACATTGTGCATAATAGTTTTAAGAAGTAAAATATGCAATGAAAAGTATTCTATAGCATAAAAATGCTGGCAGTGAAATGTATTAACAGATATTTGAAACATATTTTGTAAAACGTGTATTCCTTTGCAGAAAATATAAATTGACATTATGATGTTAAAATACTATCGATCTTGTGTTGGGTTAAGATTTTTAGGAGTATAGTTTATATTATTTCTAATATTTTTCTGCAAAGCCAATATTAAGTTATTTCTAAAAGTTTGATCTATTTTAAAATGGTAAGATTATAATCTTGATTATTGGTTCTCCAAATCCTGCAGTTCAGGACATTTTGAACAAGCTGTAGAATTCTAAAAGAAAGAATATTATTAAGAAGGATATAAAATAGCCAAAAGCTGATGGCTTACCTTTATGCCAGTCATAGTATAAAGTATACAAAAACACTTCTTAAATTTATGTTCTAGCTAATATTCGACAGAAACATATACTAATATTACCATTTATTTTATATGTGAAAAGATAACTTTATAACTTTATAAATGACAGATAAATTAAGGAAAGATGTTACTACCAGTAAATATGCTTACGGTCAGACTGAAACCTGAGACTTCTTTGAAAATTGATTATGGGTCAGGTTCAGTGGCTCACACCTGTAACCCCAGCACTTTGGGAGGGTGAGGTGGGCAAATCACTTGAGCCCAGGAGTTTGAGACCAGCCTGGGCAACACAGGGAGACCCCCTTCTATAAAAAATAAAAAGGAAGAAAAGAGAAAAGAAAATTAATTATGGAAAGATACCAAATTGAAATTACCATTGATTAAATGGATTGTTACTGTTGTTGTCATTGTTTTCTCAATTAATTGCATTAATATGAGAGACTCCTGAGGGTACATCCTATGGTTTGGTGAAAAGAGCAAATATTAACAATTTGGGATCATAAGAACCAGTTGTATTTCTCAATAATAGTACAATTTCCAGCACATGGCATTGTTAAAACTAGAGTTATATCTGCACAATACTAGCTATATTTCTATGCAATGAAGATATGTTGGAAATAATACTGAAAAAAGTTTATAACTGCACTTGAAGAGCTTTTGATCTTCTTGTCAAGAAAGTCTTTTTAAAATGCTAATTAAAAGGAGAATTTAATCAAAGAATCCAATGTGCCAGGTGTGTAAGATGTTCTTTATCACAGTTTTAAAACATTTTTACAAATGGTATCTATACACAAAACTGATAATGATGAAACATCTTTAGTCTGCCATTCTTTAAGAAATTACGGTGTGAGTTCATACATATTTTAAAAATCTTCTATGATGATATTTATTTCTGCTTATATAATCTTATGAAAATTGTATTAATAAGAGGGGGTGTTTAACAAATCTATTTTAGAAGTGTTACATCAATTTCACTGCCTTTACCTACATAATTAAGAATGAATGTGACATGCAACATCTAACTTACCCCGAATTTGTAAATTAAATTTTCATATTTATTTAAGTTGACTTTAGTCCAAGTTTTAAAATGTGATTAGACTAAATTCATAATTTAAGGTATTATTGAAGGAATCCATTAACTGATCTTGTAACCAGGATTTTTGCATGACAAATGATAATATTTATATTAGGTATCTCTACAAAAAATACTGAGGATTTTTCAGTATCATACAAGCCACGCAGTACTGATCCATGCTTTTATGAACCCCCTCAAATTACCTTGCTGCAATAGATCGTATACTGGGCTTCACTTTGAAGACCATCCAAAATCTCCATCTGCTCCACATTGAATTGCGATCCTGCTAGTATGTATTCTATGGTCTACAGCTGATATTAAACACATTCATTCACAAAGCAATTCAATATGATAATTTTTATTTAAGTCAAAAATAAAAATATTATTGCAGCAGTTAGATTCATGATTATGCTTAAGTTTATCCTAATTTCCAGCAAACACTCCTGACAGCCAGCTTTGGTCTCATTGCCATCATATCAATTTCTGTATTATCATTTCCAGAGACAGATGCACATGCTATGGCCATGACCATAATTCTACTATTTAGAATGCACTGGCTGGCTTTCCGTGCAGCAAATTTGACATTCTATTAAGTCATATAGATGATAAATGATAAAAAGATAGATAGATAGATAGATAGATAGATAGATAGATAGACAGACAGACAGATAGATAATACATGGAGGGTGGGTGGGGGAGCCAGGGCAGCCAGCCTTTCGGTTGTGAACCTAATCTAACTTCCTGTATGATATTAATGTTACTCTCTACTGAAGAGTTTCCATACTTTTGACTAAATCCCTCAACTAGAGATACATTATTTCAAAATTTCCAGCTTTCTGGCAAAATAGTTGAATCAGAGACCAGGTCTAAGAGCAGAGATGAGCTGTAGACCCATAAGGAAAATGATCAAAATTTGGAAAATTGAATGTACTTAGAAGAGTTGATTACAGATAGCTATATTCTTCCAAAATCTTCCTCAGTAAATAGATTTTAGAATACAAATGTATTTTAAAACATTCAATGTATGTTTAGAATGATACAATAGAAATAAAAATCCTCATTCTTTAGAAATTAAATTCAGATGAGAGGGATATAAATTAAGTTTTGAAATTTTTGAGTCAGGAAAACTTTAGCAAAAAACTAGTATCATTTTATTACAGTACAGATGAGGAACTTCAGCCTTAAAGATACTAAAATTTATGGCTAATGAATCAGGTATAAAACCCAGATCTAATTACTTACCAGTTTATAACTAGAATCAAAATGTGTGTATTTGTTTATTATTTCTCCCCAATTCACACATTTGTAACATTCAATTTGTGGTTTATTTGTAACTTGTAGATAATTTGTTTTAAGATTAATAGTCTAGATACAAATATGCCTCTTTTAATAAGTATTTTAAGCCTCAGAATAGTACAGCTATTTTTAAATGCATCACAGTATTTAGGAGATTCTTTGAAGAGTTTCTAAAACAACTTTTATAAAAATAGTAATATTTGTGTTTATATCCACCTCCAAAACTGCACGTTTGCTTATATTTCAGAATACTTTGAAAAGAGGAACTTTATAGTAACAGTAGCTGCTGTTTACAGATCATCACTGTGTATCTGATAGCCAGCTGAACTCGGGGAACATGTGTGGCATTATTACATTTTCACACATTCACACATGTTAAGCACTGTTCCTTCCATTTTACATAGGAGGACTCTGCATAGATTAGAGAAAAACGTTAAAAGGAATATGAACGAAAAAAGTACGTGTACAAGATGTCCAAGATGAACAAAACTATATGATAAAGTTCATTTCAATATACAACGTGTATTATATTTAACAAGGCTCACATTTTTTGATAAAAGGAAACAGAGACCTCTTTTTCTAGCAGGAAGGTATTTTTCTTGAGAAATTTTGTTTATGCTGGCTTGAATAACACTATGGCGAATGTCATAAGATTAATTAATTTTTAACAACTTTGTAAAAGCCAAGGATGCAGTGAGTCCATGGGGAATTTAAATCATACATTTTAATATATAGATTAAAATTATGGATTCTCAAGTAATGATAAATTAACAGACTCCTTTGAGTTTTTTAAATTATAAAACATTTTTTTGTTCTGTTTTATGAGACGGAATCTCGCTCTGCTGCCCAGGCTGGAGTGCAGTGGCGCGATCTCGGCTCACTGCAAGTTCCGCCTCCCGGGTTCCCGCCATTCTCCTGCCTCAGCCTCCAGAGTATCTGGGACTACAGAAGCCCGAACCACGCCTGGCTAATTTTTTATATTTTTAATAGAGACGGGGTTTCACCGTGTTAGCCAGGATGGTCTCGATCTCCCGACCTCGTGATCTGCCCACCTCAGCCTCCCAAAGTGCTGGGATTACAGGCGTGAGCCACCTCGACCAGGCAATTATAAGGCTTTTTAATTAAGAAAATTAATTTTTTTAAATGTGACATTTTATTTAATGATTTGCTAAATTAACTGTATATGGGCCTACAAGGAAAATATTCTGTTTCCATTCAAAGTAAAATTATTTATAAAATATTAAGCCTACTAATAATATCATCACCATTATTATTTTAAACAAAATATGAGACTTGTGCAAAGACCACTATCATCTAAAAGCCATGACCCAACTACCAATATGATTTTCTTTAAAAAAGAAATAAGAATGCTTTTACACTGTTGGTGAGAGTGTAAATTAATTCAACCATTGTGGAAGACAGTGTGGTGATTCCTGAAGGATCTAGAACCAGAAATACCATTTGCCCCAACAATTCCATTACTGGGTATAAACCCAAAAGATTATAAATCATTCTCCTATAAAGACACATGCACACATATGTTCATTGCAGCACTATTTACAATAGCAAAGACTTGGAACCAACCCAAATACCCATCAATGATAGACTAGATAAAGAAAATGTGGCACATATACACCATAGAATACCATGCAGCCATAAAAAAGAATGAGTTCATGTCCTCTGCAGGGACATGGATGAAGCTGGAAACCATCATTCTCAGCAAACCAACACAGGAACAGAAAACCAAACACCAAATGTTCTCACTTATAAGTGGGAGTTGAACAATGAGAACACATGGACACAGGGAGGGGAACAACACACACCAGGGCCTGTCAGGGGGTGGGGGGCAACGGAAGGGACAGCATTAGGAGAAATACCCAATGCATGTGGGGTTTAAAACCTAGATGACTGGTTGATAGGTGCAGCAAATCCCCATGGCACATGTATACCTATATAAAAAACCTTCACATTCTGCACATGTATCCTGGAACTTAGAGTGAATTTTTTTTTTTTTTTTTTAAAACAGGACTTTGCCCTGCTTAGAAATGGGAATAATTATGACAGAACAATATTAATGGAAAACACATGGTAGATATGAATGAACACTGTGAAATGTTAGGAAGCAGGGAATGAAAAATTGCCTCCTTGACAATAGTAAAATTTCAACATGATCCCTGAGGACCATCAGATTTTTAAATAGCATTTTCTCCCCGCTACCCAGCATAGGCTTTGAGTTTCTAGCAGGCTCCCAGGCGATGGGAGTGCTGATGCATGACATCATGATTTCAGTGGCAAGAGTACAGGCACCACTTAAAATAAAAATTTACATAGATCTGTTTATGACTTAAAAGTTAATGAGTGTTCTATAGGAATACTAGAAAAGAAAGAAACAACATTCTAAAGAAAAAAATAATAATTCCTACAGTCTTTGAAGTCTGAAATAACCATTCCCATATGGAGGTGTTTCCTTCCAATTATTTTTGTTTGTATATAGTTACTTAATAGTTACCTGTTTTAACATCTAACTTTGTTACTTAGCAAACCATGGGCATTTTCCCCATGTAAATTTTTTGTCATAAAATACCTTAAGGCCAACAGAATATTTGGCCATTTAGTTATACTATAATTTATTTGCCCAGTTTCTCTCCTGTGAAATATTTAGATTATTTCCTGTGTCTTATTAGTATACATAATATGTGGGTAAATGATTTTTAAATTTCTGATTATTTTCTTATAAAAGGTTCTCTAAGAGTTGGATTACTTTGTCAAAGATAGATATGAATGGTTTAACACTCTTGAATTATATTGCATATGCTAAGTCTATCTCAGCATTATTGCTTTAAAAATATGCTTGTCAATTTAATAAATGTATTTTCACTTAGTTTATTACTAACATGCTTTTATCCATTTCAATGGTTACTGTCCTGAGAACCAATTTATGTCTACCAAATTGTTTATTTTAACCCAATAATCGTGTTAGAGTTCCTTTTAAACATAAATTCCTTGCAAATATTTTCCATTTTTGTCTTTTAACTTTTTATTTATTTATTTATTTATTTATTTATTTATTTATTTTTTGCGACGGAGTTTCGCTCTTGTTGCTCAGGCTGGAGTGCAATGGTGCAATCTCAGCTCATAGCAACCTCCGCCTCCCAGGTTCGAGCAATTCTCCTGCTTCAGCCTCCCAAGTAGTAGCAATTACAGGCATGTGCCACTTTTGTATTTTCAGTAGAGACGGGGGTCTCTCCATGTTGGTCAGGCTGCTCTTGAACTCCTGATCTCAGGTGATCCCCCCGCCTCGGCCTCCCAAAGTGCTGAGATTACAGGCGTGAACCACCGCTCCGGGATTTGTTTATGTTTTTTACCATGAAGAAAATTTTGATTTTCACAGTGTTTTATATGTAGAAAGTCATTGCAAATTCAAAGCTGATTTTTGTTATTTTATCTTAGATTATTGTGGTTTAAATTTTTTAAATGTGTAATCTAACTGTAATTGATCTTATTAATGTTTAGTTTGGACCTCATTTGATTTTGTTTCCAAGGTAAATTTTCAAACACATTTTGTTTAATAAGAAATATCTGCCTCATGAGTTTTGATGATTCTTAAACCATATATTAAAAATTTAGGAAAGCAGAAGTTGTCTCTGGACTTTCTAATGTCTTTCACAATACATCTATAAATCATTGCGATGACAGAACACATTTAATTATGTCTAAAATACCTGGGGGTACACTTTTTTAATTCCAACTTTTCTTTATCTACTTTATAACTTTAAAATAAAAAAGGATCATTCTTTCAGATGAATAACCATATTGTGTTAAAAGTCTCCTCGAGACTACGATGGCTTTAATATCATATTTAAACGTCATGTTAGTTTCCTATTGCTATGTAATTAATTACTACAACCTTAGCAGCTCATAGGTCCTAAGTCCAGGACAGTGTGGTCGGGCTCTCTGTTCAGGCTGAAGTCAACGTGACAGCAGGCTGTGTTCCTATCTGGTGTGAGGATCCTTTTCCAAGTTCATTTCTGTTCTTGGCAGAATCAGTTCCTTGCAGCTGTCACATTAAAATCCTCTGCCTTATTTATTTATTTATTTTTTTTGCTGGCTGCCTACCATAGGTATAAATTAATCTAGGAGAAAATAGGACATTTTAAAAATATTTAGACTTTCATTAAATAGCTTAAGCAAAATTCAATATATTCCAAATTATATATATAGTACATATATATATTCGTAATTCTTATAATCACGTTTTTACACATCTTTTATGTGTCCTATACAGATTTACTTATATTTTCCATTTGATTTGTGTAGAGATATTTTATTCTCACTCATCAGTTATACAGAACACTTCAGCATTTTCTCTCTTTCTTCTTACTCTCCTAACTCCTATCTGAAACCTTTTGGTAATTCTTTTTGTTTTTAGTTAGCTATCGTTAGTTCTCTAATATTAATTAAAATGCCCTGAAATAGTTATTTGTTTCCAATACTTAAACATAATTAAATTTCATAATAATGTAAAATATTATTATTAATATATTTAATAAAATTAAGTATTAACTATAATAGTTATATTTTATAACCATTACATAATTATATTTACCAACAGCTATTGATTTCATATAGTTTTTCTTAACCATATTTCAAAAACTAACTTTCTAGTCCTACTTAAACCATTTTTTTCTTATGTTCTGCTTTGCTTTTTAATTGAAATGAGTATTTTTTTTACTTTCAACATCCATTGAAATTATCTTATAGGTTTTCCTTTAGGATTACTGATGTTATAGTAGCAATTAATTTTTTAATATTTAAAGCAAAAATTCAGGTATAATTAATAAACAAAATGAGGGTAGAGTTGGATGCATTATGACAAATGCATAGATTTTTATACCCACTACACATTAAGCCTTTGTATACAATCCCCAGTCTGTCATCCCAGCACCAGCAAACCAGAGATCTACTCTTAAATATCCTATGAATGGAATCACACTATATGTACTGTCTTGTGAATGTCTTCTCTCTGTCCACATAATGCTGATGAGATTCATCCATGCAGTCACATGCATGGGTAGTTCATTCTTTTTCAGTACAAAGCGTTATTCTACAATCTGCTTATTCTCCTGCTGATAAACATTAGGGTTATTTACTGTCTTTGACTATATTGTGTAAAGCTTTCTATGCAGTGTCTTGTTCAAGTCCTTGTGTAGAATTACATGGCTATAGAGCAGGCATATGTTTAACCTTTCAAGAAACGGATTAATCTTTCAAAAGTAATTGTACCACTTTATACTCCCACAAGCAATGTATGGACATTCCAGTTGCTCCACTTCCTAGCCAACACTTGAGACTGATAGTTGTTTTAATTTTAGGCATTCAAATGGGCATAAATAATAAAATAAATAATATTATTATTTAAATAATATATTTAGATAAACAATATATTTCAACATATTTAATATTATCTTAAAATAATAATTGAGGCTCATAAAATTAGGCAGAATGATAATTCTAGTAGTAGAAGGGCTTCAGTTTTTATTGATTTATGAGATAAAATCTAGATTCTTGTATATAAACTGTAGATGGAACACATCAAGCCTTAAGTTCAAGTAAACTGTCAGTCACCAGTGTAAAAAAAAATGCGACTATGTATTGTGTTGTAGAATCTATGGCATCCTTTATAATAGTTGCAAACCTGTATTCATTTCAAGTTCCCATACTACAGCCCAAAGCGTCCTAAGAGAAATTTTTATGACCCCATTACTTTCCACTCCCAAAGGATATTTGCTAAAATGATAATGATGATGATGAGGATGAGGATGAGGATGATTTGAACTTAATAGCTTTAGATTGACTTAATCGAAAAGTATTTCATAGCATTATTTTACTGATTTGGCCACAGCAAACTTTCATTTTGCTTCCCAGTAGTCTTCAGCAATTCAAGAATATAGGATAGACTGTTGCCCAGATAGGTTGCAGTTAAGGATGACTTAAATCTTTATAACATCTCATTGTATGAAATTAAATAAAAGCTTCCCCCAGACCATAAAAGATCATTTTAGTAAACAGTGTAACTTTGGTGTCAGAGAACAAATTATAATTCTATAATCTCTCTCCCGAGTTAGGTGAATAACCACATTGTGGTATAGGGAATGGAAAGATTACTTTCAATCTAGTCTGAAGAAACTCTGCTCTAAAACCTATTAAGCAAAAGTAAAATAAATTAAGAATTGATTATCATTCATTCAATAAAGCTGGTGTATAATTAGCAATCTACCTGAAATTTCCACTAGGCGTATTCTACGTGTGTTGCTGTTAGCGTTATAAAAGTGCTACAATAAAGGATGCTGAAAAGAAATGTTCTTCCTTTCTTTAGGCATCTACCCCTGGAGAAGGAGCCCAATGAGAAGTAATCTCTGAAGCCCCGATTTCCTAAGGATGAAGCTTCAGGAGACGCCTTATCAATCTGATAACAAACTTTTCTCATCAAGTTAGTTTCATTTAACGGAAGTTTTAAATGTAGAAAGTTCAGAAAGTTATTAAAATCGGTTCCAGCTATCTAAGATACATGCACAACCACACACACACACACACACACACACACACACACACACGGTAGAGATAAATATGTTTGACAATCCAGCTCAATGTTACTAGAAAATTTGATCAGAATCTGGTGAAATAAATAGTAAACTTACTAAAAATGCCAAATATTCCAGAAGTTGCTTCTTTAACATTTGATCAAAAACTCTGTTCAGTCAATTTTTGCTTCTTTCAAAAATACTCTGCCGAAAAGCCAAAGGACAAATGGCGCTGGTACCTTCAATATAGAGAATTCCAAATAAGATTAGACCCCAGAAGGCTTCGTGTGGCTTTCTAGGACTCTTACTATTAGGCAGTAACCTATCATTCACCTCTGTTTCCCAGATTCACCTTGTTATATCTTATAACTTAAATATAAATTCCAACAATGTATTGTACTCAAAAAATTATTTCTCAACTTGTTTGCTTATACTATTGATTTTTTTTCTGGAATCTAAATAATTGTGAATTAACTATGATAGCAGTATGCACAAACAGTAAGTGAAATCAGACCTATTAATTCTGAGAGGAAGGAGGTGCCAGGATTTTCACAGAAGAAAAGCACTAAGGCCGGGCGCGGTGGTTCACATCTGTAATCCCAGAACTTTGGGAGGCCGAGGCAGGAGGATCACGAGGTCAGGAGTTCAAGATCAGCCAGACCAACATGGTGAAACCCTGTCTCTACCAAAACAAACAAACAAACAAACAAACAAAAATTACACACCTGTAATCCCAGCTACTCAGGAAGCTGAGGCAGGAGAATCGCTTAAACCCAGGAGGTGGAGGTTGTAGTGAGCCGAGATTGTGCCACTGCACCTAGCTTGGGTGACAGAGCAAGACTCCATCAAAAAAAAAAAAAAAGCAAAGCACTAAATCTCATATGTGAAACACGAGTAGATTTTTCCTGCCAGGAGCAATAAAAATGAGAGCTAAAAATAATTTCATGAAGCAAAATATTCAAAGAAGATGAAGAATGAATAAAGACAATTGAATTGGTATTTCATAAGTCAAGCTTCAGTAAGTGGTAGGATAGAAGCTGATTTTTAAGTATAAAATGAGCAAATTATGCTGAATAAAGAAAATTATTTAAAATTTGTCAAGAAATAACTAGACCCAGGGAAGACAATTTTCATTTTAAGGCTTAATAATGTTTGCAGACTGAAGGAAAAGATTCAGTGGAGGATGAGAGACCTTAGCAGGGGATTAAAATAGTGGAGCATTTTTGTGGCAATGACATGCAATAAGGAGACAGCACTGGAAAGAAGAGAGACATTTGTTCCTCCTAGGTAGGAAGCAAAAAGTAGAAATTTGTAAAGAAAAAAATATTGGGAGATAAAGAAGAATCACAGGTGTAATCCTTAACATCCTAAATCAAAATTATTGTTTTATGTGTTTCTCCTTCCAGAAATGAAATTTGTAACAAACCATCTTTGACTTAATATCCTTCTATCTCCAGCACCTGGCTTATGGCAGGTCTCTCAATACTTAATTATGATATGGATCTATGGAGGTACAATACTTCTTGTAATATGAATCACGATTCCTGAAGTTGGAGTATATTGGCTCATCTCGGAATAGGGAAATTGACAGTTAGTTGAGATACCTTTGGAACACCTGCTGAAAGAAACGTGATAACGATTCAAACATTTGAATCATTATCAGGGAAAAAAAAAAGAAACACACAAGTGAAGAATGACCAGAATAACATTAACCTGAAGTGGATGAAGTCAGCGTATTTTTGAAAATGTTTTAAATCAACAACTTCTATTTGGAGAGCAGATGTAATTACACCAGACAGCAGAGGTAATAAATAAATGTCAATGCAGTCACAGTGGTGTGGCCAGAGTATCAGTGTCTCGGTTGCTATGGGCAGCAGAAGACATAGATGCCTCTGGCATCCTAGCTGGCAATGAAGAAAAATGAAAGCAGAATTAGGCTTCGAGTTAGAGAATAACAGAATAATAGATGTTAGGATTTAGACAGAAAAAAACAGGCTTGCTGGAGTTATGGAAGTGGGAGAGACGATGCAAGTTAAAAAGAACTGTTCTTCTTGTAATCCCTCATTTTCAAGGAGAGGAAATGTCAGCATTCAAAATTGCAGAGAATGAGAAAACAAATGTGATGATTTTGATCAGGGTTATATTTATGCTAGTGAGTGACAGATGAAATGAAGAGTCCTTGGCATCATAGGAGTTGAGGGACTCTGAGCCAGGGTGCTAAGAGGACCATCTACTTAAATGATGGAGTTCATAGTAAGATTGGAGTGGAGAAAAATTACGAAGCAAGTACTTAGAAAATGAGAATGTTAGGAGGTTACAGGTTGATGGCTTTACGGATGGAGAGAATACACGTTATGATAAATATTATTTAAAAAGTGGGTGGTGGAAGACAAGTTGCCTGAAATTGGCAGCTGTGAGTAATTAATCTTTAACATCTCTTCCTTAAGTAGAAAAAGGGCCTCCATCAAAATGGCAGTGAGAATTTTACCTATCAGAGACAATGCACTTTCAGTTGTGGATGAGACATGGAAAATATTCCACATAAAATGTGGTCAAGAAAAGGAGTAATAGTACTTATTTTTTCTATTTGATTACATAATATTAATATACATTCTCTGTAAATATTCATATTGATCCTGGGAGGTGTAATCAAAATATATAATATTGATAACTGAATTGAAATTAATATATTTTTCTAAAAAAAATCAGATTATAGGTAATGAACCAATATTGGCTAGGTGAAAATTGTCTAGGTTTTACAACTAGAAATGCTTCCGCTCAAACTTATCAAAATCACAGGTGTATTTTGGGCTGCTACATTTACCAAATGAAAACAGGGTACTGACATTCATACACAGAAACATGCAAGCATATGTTGAAATTTTCATTCCAGATGTCTACAAAAAAGAACAGATAATATGAAGTTCATTACTTGTTTCAAGTTACCTCTGAGATTCCTTAAGCTGGAGACAAACATTCTATTAAAAAGAGTCCTTAAATAGGGCATAAGAAATCTAATCCTTTCGTAAAGAGTGTGGTTATTTTTGATAACAATTATTATCAAAATAAATTATTTTTACTTCTAAGTTAGTACTGATTACATCTCAAGGTTTTTGTTTCTCTGATACCAGGATTTAAAATTATTTCAGAAAGCATTATTACTTTTAGTGTCTGTAGATCTTTGTTGTCAGTGATTTAAAGTATTTTTGAAAAAGGAAAACATATTCCTTAGAAGTGATCTATACTTTATAGAAAATTACCTATTTGTGTAAATATAGGAAAACAGCTCTAACATTAAAATATGTGCATCAATTGGATTCAGAGTGTTGCATGAGGTTTAAACATTAAAGAAGTATTTATAACATTTGAAGAAACAAAATTAACAAGAAAAAGTGAAACCAAAATATTAAAAATAAAGGTAGTATTCCTTATTAGAAAATAAGAAAAAATACAATTATGTATTATAAGACTAAAGTTATTACTTTGATCTTTTATTTAAGTGAGTATTCAACGTGTTTAGTTTCAAAATACATCTTCTAGTTCACTTTTGTGAGCTATTGTTCAAATTTCAATTTGGTTTCTAAATCCCCTGCATTGGAGTCCGAGATCCCCCAGTCACAGCTGTATGTGACTCAGGTGACAGGACTCTGCCCCGCCGTCTTCTCATCATGGACTGGGGAGAGAAAGGAAAATTACTTCAGTGCCACAGAGGATGGTGGAATTCAGAGTTCCAGGCACATGTCCATAGGGAAATGGCACTTACACATTAATGCTGGTCAGAAATGAATGGCAGAGTAGCACCCACAGGCTTCAGTAGGTAGTGGTGCCTCCTGATACTGGGATGGGGTGGATAACGGGCTTCTGCCCATATCTCTGCAGAGGTGGTGAGAGTGCCTCAATACCATGGAAGAGGGAGATGGAAGTCTGAGTTGTGCACATAAGCTCCACTGGGGAGAGGTACATCCCAGTTACTGCAGAAGAAGGGAGAAAGTCAGAGGGGTCATAGTCTCTATGGGGAAGGAAGGTCATCTCATTCCTGCAGAAGGTGGGTGGATGTGAGTTCCACCCACGACCTCCATGGTGGGGGGTGCTACCTCCTTACTCCAGGAAGAGGGTGGAAGACAGGGTTCTATCCCTACTCCCACAGTTATAGCACTCATTGAGGTGGAGATAGAACACATTTTTTTTTTCATAGTATTCCTCTTGAAGAAAGATAAGTATGGTTAAAAGATTTCTGCTATGCTGGGTTACCTTTTTTCCTGGTACTTTCACTAGAGACAGATGATACAGAAGAGAAAGGGTGGGAGGGGGGAAACGATATAGACCACAAAGAAAAATAGACAGGTGACTAATTCCTGATAATATTAGATGAGGTTATTTATTAGGATCTTCTTTACATATTTACTACAAGGTATAATTGACAAAAGGTAAAGATCATTTGTAATGAGAAACTACCTACCGCTTGTATAATACAGTGTCTGTACTTTCACCATTGGCTTCTCTATTTAACATTATGTAGTTCTAAATAATCTTTCAAAACACATACTAACCTGTTTCTCTGTAATATCACCTCACAGACTACAGCATCCTTTGCTGGTTTAAGGATAAGTTAAGCATTTTAAAAATCTATTTATATCAATTTATATGAGAATGAAGGCAGGAAGACAGAGCTTGGAACATTATCTACAAACTATTAGTGTCTTATATTATCATGGTCAGAATGTTTATGTCCTCCCCCAAATGTATATGTTGAAACCTAATTCCTAAATGTGATGGGATTTAGGGAGGTGATTGGGTTATAAAGGTAGCAACTGTCACGAAAGGAATGAGTGCCTTTATATGGGGCTGAAGATACCAGAGTTCTTCCCTTCTACTCTGTCAGGAGATAGCAACAAGCTGGCTGTCTGCAACCCAGAAGAAGGCCTTCACCAAAACCCAACCATGCTGGCATTCTAATCTTGAACTTCCATCCTCCAGAACTGTGACAAATAAATTCCTAGTATTTATAGGTCACCCAGTCTATGGCATTTTGTCATAGCAGTCCAAACTGACTAAAACAACCACGAAGGCAGAAAATGCTAGTTTTCTACTAAATGATCATAAAGAATTGAGTAAGTGATAAAAAACAAAAAAAAGAAGTGAGAGACAGTGAGCTGTCTGTAAATTTCCATACCCCCTTCCTCCATAGTAATAAAATTTTTTAGCTCTACACACAGATACAGGGAGATAAAAAATACTTTCCAAACCCTCTTTGCACCTGGGCATGGCCAAGTGACTCCCACTTGCACTAGGAAGTGGGTAATGGGTATGGAAATGCATTCCAGGAGATGCCCTTTGATAAGGTGTGCCATCCTTTTTTCCTCTTCCTCTTCTCACTTGTTCATATTGAACCCTGAAGGGGCAGTACAGCATCTCGGGAAGTAGCAGAGTTACCATATAGACAAGTAGAGAAAACTTTTGACTTTGCAGAGTGGGGCTGTATTGACTGCTTGACATTTTAAAAAGAGAGAAAAAATGAACTTCTATCATGTTAATTCCACTCATGTTTGGGATCGTCTCATGCTTAAACTCTTAGCCTAACTAATACAGAAAGGAAGAGAGCATGGTGAAGTATAACATTTCTTATAGCTTCAGCCCAGTCTATCCACATGAACAGTTGCTAAGTCTATTGAATCATTTCACACCAAGTCACAGAGAAAAAGTGGTTTTCAATTGTTGTGTGGCAGCGGGGAGAGGTGGACAGGGGTGCATGTCACTTACTAACACTTCACTTGTTTTAGTAGTACTTAAAAAATGTGTCCACACGTTTGATCCAATAGTGTATTTGAAGGAGAGTTAAATAATCAATATGTGAAATTCATCATATCTTCTTGAGCATCTTACATAACTCTAATGTTTGCAAAATGGCTAAATGTGAGTGAACTGATCAAAGGATTATCTTTTCTTAAACTAGATAAGCGATGATCCTAAGATGATCAATGTATGTCAGCACGGCTCTTTCAAGCAAATTGTTTATATTGATAAAAAGTTCAGACCTAAACCCAGCTTGAACTGTTAAGTATTATTGAAATAATAAATGAAGAAATTCATCACTTAATGAATTTTATAACAAATAAAGGAAAGCATTTTGCTTAATGGGTCTACTAAGTAAAATCCCAAAGAAAGCTACATGTGACCTTGACATATGATATCTGTTTATGGTAAAGAGAATGTAATAAATTAAAATCTGATGTGACTATATTCATGTTTTTTATACATTATGAAATAAACTATAGTAAAAAACTAAATTTAAAAACCATATTTCTAAAGCCAGATTTTTTTAGTATTAAGTGTTGTCATGATATAATAAAGCTTCAATCAGTTTGATTTTTAAGTAGGTGTGAAAATTTAATATTATAAATTCATATTGGAATGAATTATTTATCCCCAGGGGATCACACTCACACTGAAAAAAGAAGTTTTACTGTAACATGGAATTACTTACTATTTTCTTCCAAATATGTTATAAGCATATTTGGCATGTTTCAAAGTTATGTTTAATAAAGAAAATGCATGTTTCTATATATGCTGCTGTGAATACAAAGTGCCTCAAAACTTACTGGCTTAAGACAACATCTCTATTTCCTAATGTTCCAATGTGTCAGGAACATAAGAAGGAATCAGCTGGACGGCTGTGCCCTGTAGTGTTAGCACCATTCACTCTCTCTCTTTGCTGCACTGGAAGGTACAAAAAGTTCACTCACATGTCTGGAGCCCATGTACTCCTTCAGGTGTTCTCTTCCTCGCCATCTGGGAAAATTGGGCTTCCTCACAAAATGGTGGTCACCTGGATTTCTTACATGACATCTGGCTTCCAAAAGGGAGCGTACCAACATAGGTGACACAAGAAGCTGCAAGCATCTTTAGGCCCAACCTTGAGAGGTACACAACGTCACTTCTGACCATTATATTGGTCAAAGTCAGTCTTTGGGTCTGTCCACATTCAAGGGGAATAGAAACCCCTTCTTTTAATGAAAAGGGGCAAGTAATTTGTGGCCATCTTTAATCCATTATGCTGTTTAGGCCATGTTTCTGATATGAAGTTAAACATATAAAGAAGTTACTACATATATTCATAAATTAGAAAATGGAGAGGAAAAATACCTTTCATTATAAAATTCTCTTGCCAATTTCTAGGCTCCTTTAAAAATATTGTCTATCAATGATACGAAAGTTTCAGAAAGCTGCTATTAGAATTTGAAGAGAATGCTGTAAGTATATGGTTTAAACAGTGTATTCCTACCAAAATGTCTTAAAAAGTGACAACAGTGAGGACGTTTATTAAACTAAGAGGAAAGAACAGCCTTAAAATAGATTGGCCAGTTTCTTCATTCATGCGATTATTTTTTCATTATTCATTCACCAACAAATATTTCTTGATATCCCATTGTGAGCCCAGGGATTTTGTTAGGCAAGGAGGCTGTAACAATGAAGAGAAAAATATTGTTTTCTTTTCTTCACTGTGCTTACAACTTAATGTTACAAATTACTCTAGTGCTTAAGATTATTCAGCTGAAGTTTTGATAATGTAAAACAACAAAATTCTTTGTATAATCTGTAAATGAATTGTATGTGAAAATCATTATATAAAACAATAAAATACAAATTCCTGGATGCATTTAGCTATTCAATCAAATAAGCATAATTTAAAGTGTTTTTTTTTTTTTTAATATCTCTAGTCCATCCCAAAACTTTAGGCCAATGCGTAAACCATGTTTTAACAAAAACAGATGCCTCCCAGCACACAGGACAACTGCAGCTGCTCTGTAGCTCCACATGGGACCGTCTTCTCTTTGCTTACAGGCCCATCCCCAGTTCCAAGAAAACATGAGCTTCTTAAAACAAAGTTGAAAATCTAGTGGCTTTCGAGTCAGCTGGCAGTGTTTCTGCATTTTTAAGCAGGCTAGGATATCGGGGGCAGCTTAGTGTTCACTCTGTAACTGACCTCACTGAGCCAAGTTCAGCGTGGTGTGAGTTATCAAACCTGACAGCCTTTTGGCAAGCCTTTGAAGGCTCTCAGGCCAGACTCCCTTCCAAGCTCAGCTGGGATCAATTAGGATAAATAATAGTTCTTGCAATTGTTAGTTTCCACCATGCTTTTTAAAATTATTTAGTGTGCAATAATGCAATTTATGGCTTACCTGTACCATGCTATCCATTCAAAACAAAATAAGATCAAATCGAAAGGTTAAAATGTCCTGAGAGTTGCAGAACAATACAGTGAGGGAAAAGTACCAGAGAGGCCAATATTTTGACCATTCTTTCCTCTCCACATTTATCTAAAACATAAGTAAACATAAATACAAAACTATAATATTTCTTCAAAATCTGGATTCTCACCCCAACAGCAATATTTTGACAGTCTGGTTAAAACATAAACCATAAATACACACACACACACGTACACACACACACACACACACACACATGCACATACACAATCAAGGACTTTTAACTGCCCTCAGCAACCAAAGAGATCTGCTAGTAAACAATGCAGATTTTTACTTCTAGGACAAAAAATGAATTTACGCTCAAGCTATTGGTGAAGAGCAAATGGAAGGTACTCTATAGAAGCTAGCAGTACAACAGCAAATGATAATTTTCTACAGCAAGAGTAAGGCCGTATTCAATAATGCTAATGTTCTGGCTTCATGTGAACTAAGTTTGGCTTTTACTAGGTGTTTCCCTCATGTGGCCCAGGGCAAGGTACTGCAACTATTTCATGCTGAACTTTAAAACTTCACTGTTTGCAAGAGGTTTCCTTTTTGACCTTAGTTCTCCAGTTGCTACTGGAATCATGAAACTATCATGGCACTTCTTTAATGACTGTGTAGGTTTGACTTTGGTCCTCGTAAATGTAACTTCTTGTTTAAAACAATTGTAAGTTAAAATGTTACTCTACATTTGCCTTGTAAGTGTTTTTGGCTTCACTTGGAGTCTTCTTTCTTGGCCTCCCATGCTTAAATTTTTTTACAAAAAAGATTTATTATTAATAGGAATGTCTGGGTTTTTGTTTCCTTTTTCATTCGGAGATAAAAAGGTATTTGAAGTCCTATTATAGAAAACTTTTACATAAGTCACAAGAATTAAGAATTTTTTTTCCAGGTAGATTTTCCCACTAAATATCTTTGTTAATTTAGAGTGATAGTCAAAAATTGTATGAATACTGTGGATAAAAAAGTTTAATAATGTTTACAAACATCCAAACAGCCCCTTGAATGCAATTGATGGTTAGCTCCTAGTCAGCTAGACTCCTCTTTCAGTAATGTCCCTGGTAACTGCTAAGGATACAGTGATGCTTAGACATGCATCTTTGCTCTTCCAAAGCTAACTACTATGCCTAGATGACTTACGTGCTCTCTCCAGCTCAACCTCTACATTTACACAGTTGCTGGAGCTGGGATTGAATTCCAAAACACAGTCCATTTTGTAGAGAGTATTTTAAAAAGAGCACAATATATCATTTCGTTAAGTAATGCATAGAGTATTTCCTTGTTCTTCAATATAAAAGCTCTGTATATGGGGGGTGTATGTGTGTGTGTGCACATATGTGCTTGTGCCTGTATACACTATCAGATGACTCTGAAGAACATGGTGTAACATTATATGTTCAAATTATCTTACAGATCTTTTTTTATTGCTGACTTCTAACTGAAAGCTAATGAAAAATATACTATCAAATTCAGGGTAACAAAAATATTTAATTCTGCTTAATTTAACAAACATTTATAGCCTTAATATATGTTTCCACAGTTTGAAATATGGGAGACGCAAAAGATAGAAGGCTTAGTTTCTAGTCATAAGGGAATTTAGAATGTTCATGAAAATTTTCCATAGAAAAATAATAAAGGAGTAGCAGTAAAAGATGGCTAATAATCCAAAGTAAGTGCTCACAAATAGCAGTTACCATAACAGGAAGAAGGAAGGGCTGATTATGGACTGACATATTTATGGAAGATTTCATCACAAATGGATAATTGCCTCTAAATAATATAGACATGACTTTACAACATATTGTAGCGTATTTTACTCCTGCAAGTGATATTCATCAGTTATGTTATCTTGTTTATCTATACAATTTTTCTTATACTTATTTCAATATAAATCAATTATGCCCATAGGAAAAGAATCTTTGATGACTCACTATATCTATTTTGCACAGATTTTCTAAAGGCAAACACCAGTAGAAACCACTCTGTAGTTCAAGGCTAGGTCCAGAGTTTTGAGTCAGAAATGTTTACTTGTATTTTTGTCAGTTTGTTTTGCTTTTATATAAATAACATTGTTTTTAAATTAGTCATATTTTTCTTTCTTATTCATGTTTTTTTCTATTAGTGTTAACTTTAATATTTTTAATTCATTCTTCAGTTTTTCTTCTATTTTTCATTTGGGGCTTGGTATATAACTTTCAAATGTACATTTTTTTATATAAATGCAACTAATTTAATATTCTTTAGAAATCTTTCTTTTAGTGTTTTAGCATTATTATTTTACTATTTAATGCTAATATATAAAACAAAATTAATGAAAGTATAAATCTATGATGTTACATCTTCCGCAGTTTACTTTAAAATAGTTCAAAGTAAGCAGTGGCATGTGTATAGGTAGAAAAGTTAATTGCAATCTACAACCTAGAGCTGTTAGATCACACTTGAAGGATGTTATCTGAAATCCATATTCTATAATTAGCTAACAAAAGCACATAAAGTATTACCAACTTAATGTACACCAGCAAGAAGTCTGATAGTTTGTCTCCAAAGATGGCCCCAAAGGAGCCAGCCTTCCAGATCCTGTGTAGTTTTTGCCCACAAAGAATGGTGAGGTAATTCTGGACCTACACTTTAAGAAATGCTGTTGATTTTTAATTTTGAGATCTTGGGAGTATTGAGCAGCCATGAAAGATGTCCAGTTACACCTGCTGGAGAGACTGTGTGAGATACCCTAAGACCATGTGTATTAGGGTTTTATAGAAGGACAGAACTAATAAGATAGATGTACATATAGATATATGAGTTGATTAAGGAGTATTGACTCACACGATCACAAGGTGAGGTCTCGCAATAGGCTGAAGCTGAGGAGCAAGGAAGCCAGTCCGAATCCCAAAGCTGAAGAACTTGCAGTCTGATGTTCGAGGGCAGGAAGCATCCAGTGCAGGATAAAGATGTAGGCCAAAAGACTAAACCAGTCTAGTCTTTTCGCATTCTTCTGCCTGCTTTTATTCTGGCCGTTACTGGCAGCTGATTAGATGGTGTCCACCCAGATTGAGGGTGGGTCTGTCTTACCCAGTCCACTGACTCAAATATTAATCTCCTTTGGCAACACCCTCACACACACACCGAGGAACAATACTTTGCATCCTTCAATCCAATCAAGTTGACACTCAATATTAACCATCACACCATGTAACAAAGAGAAAGGCACAGTTGTCTCCATGTTCCAGTTGAGCTTGTAACGACAGCCAGTCCAGGCACTTTCTCAATGCAACTACATGAGAAATCCCAGGCGAAACAAGCAAAAAAAATGAAGTGCATTGAGAAGAACCGAAGACTTAGCAATAAAGAAACAAGTTAAAATAGGGGAAAAACAAACAAACAAACAACAACAACAAAAAGGAAACAAGCCATCATTGGAGGCTGAATGCATTACTTTCTTAGCCTGATAAAATGTATTTGCAAAAAAAAAAAAAAAACCTTATGGTTAACATATTTTATGGTGAAAAAACTCATCCTACTTAAGATCAGAAACAAGGCAATAATGTCCATTTTTAGCACTTTTATTCAGCACTGCAGTAAAAGACTTGGGCAGTGGAAGAAGGCAAGAAAAAAATAAGTCAAACAATACATATGTGTTTGCAAATGGCATAATAATTTGTATACACAATTTTAAATAATCCGCAAAATATATCTTACAACTCATAAGTAAATGTAATAAGATTACAGGTATGTTGTAAATATATGACAGTCTTATGTATTTCAATATAATGATAATGAACAATTACAAAATGAGATATAAAGACACATCTGTTAAAATAGTACTGTACTGGGTTAAATATTCTCCTCCAAATTCGTGTCTACCTGAAACTTGTGAGTGTGATCTTATTCGGAAATAGGGTTTTTGCAGATGTAATCAAGTTAAAATATGGTCATGCTAGAGTAGGGTTCGACCTGATAAAAAGAAACAAATTTGAATGCAGAGACACCAGCACAGAGAGGAAAGAACACCGCATGAAGAAAGGAGGATGAGATTGGAGGCACGAGTTGACAAGCCAAGGAAGACAAAGATTGCCAGGAAACAACAGAAGCCAGCAGAAATTTTATGTTGTTTAATTTTATGTTGTTTTTGATTTTTTGGGTACATAGTAGGCATATGCATTTATCAGTACCTGAGATATTTTGATACAGACATACAAAGTGTAATATCACATCAGGGTAAATGGGGTACCTGTCACCTCAGGTAGTTATCCTTTCCTTGTGTTACAAATATTTCAATTATACTATTTTGGTTATTTTTAAATGTACAATAAATTATTGTTGGCTGTAGTTACCATGTTGTTGTATCAACAGGTATTAACCCTATCAAACTCTATTTTTGTACCCATTAACCATTCACATTCCTCACTCCCACTATCCTTCCAAGCGTCTGGTAACCATCATTCTATTCTCCATCTCCATGAGTTCAATTGTTTTAATTTTTAGCTCTCACAAATAAGTGAGAATATATGAAGTTCGTCTTTCTGTGTATGGCTTATTTCACTTAACATAATGACCTCCAGTTCCATCCACGTTGTTGCAAATGACAGGATTTCATTCTTTCTACTGCCGAATAGTACTCCATTGTGTATTTGTACTGCATTTTATTTATCCATTCAACTCTTGATAACACTTAGGCTGCTTTCAAATTTTGGAAGCCAAAAGAACTTTTGAGAAAATCAACCAGATAACTGTCAAATTGATATGGAAATACAAAGGACCTTCAATAGCAGATTTTGAGGGCTTACAGGATATGATTTCAAGATTATAAAGCTGTGTTATAAGATAATGCAGCAAAGCATTAGGAAAAAGATGGAACAGGATATAACTGTATTAGTCCATTCCCTCACTACTATAAAGAACTACCTGAAACTGGGTAATTTATAAAGAAAGGAAATTTAATTTGTTCACAGTTCCACAAGCTGTACGGGAAGCATGACTGGGGAGACCTCAGGAAACTTTCAATCATGATAGAAGGCGAAGGGCAAGCAGTCATGTCTTACATAGCCAAAGCAGGAGTAAGAGAGAGTGGGCAGGTATTACGCACTTTTAAACAACCAGATCTCATAACTCACCCACTGTCATAAAAACAATACCAAAGGGAAAATTTGTCCCCATGAACCAATCACTCCCCACCAGGCCCCACCTCCAACACTGGGGATTTCAATTTGACATGCTTTGGGTGGGGACACAGACTCAAACCATATCAACACGCAAACACATATAGTCAATTGCTTTTTAGAAAAAGTTCAAGGACATTTAATGGGGAAAGAATTATCTTCAATAAACTAGTGCTAGGACAACTGAATTATCAACCTAAAAGTTGTGTATCTATTCTTACCTCACCCCATCTACAAAATTAACTCAAAATGGATTATAGATTTTACATATGAGCTGAAATATAAACTTAATGAAAGAAAATGTAGGCGTATATCTTTATCATCTTGTATAGCACTAGCCATGCAAGAAAAAAAAATAAGTTGACCTTATATGGGACTTATATATTCAAATTTTATAAAAGAAAAAACATATTAATAATGATAAAGTAAACTGTGGTTTAGAAACTGGACAAAAAATGTGAACAACAATTTCATAAAAGAAGGTATGAAACGTCAAGTAAATAAATGTAAACATTCACAATATAATTAGCTGTCAGGTATACAGAAATTACAACTAAAGTGAAATATTACTACGCAAACAGAAAATCCCATCAAAACAACTTTTGATGACTTGACATGTAACTTTTTTTTTTACTTTAAAATGGTGCAAAAGCAATACACATTCAGTAGAAAGCAGTAGAATACCCTCTTGCGGTGTTGGGCAGTGGCAGGGAGCTAAGGCTTCCAGTCAGCCACAAGATCACCAGGGTAAACAAGAGATACTCTACAGTTTGCTATGTTGCCAGATGATTTTGCTCAATTGCAGAATAATGTAAGTGTTGTGAGCCTGTTTAAGGTAGGCTAGGCTAAACTATGATGTTTGATAGTTAAGGTGTATTAAAAATGCATTTTCAACTTGTGATATTTTCAACTTAACAATGGGCTTATTGGGGCATAAACCCATCGTGAGTTGAGGAGCATCTAGTACTAAAATGGCTAAAAATAAGACCAACAATATCAGGTGTTAGAACATAGAGCGACACGAAAACACCACCAAAGAACTACCTGAAACTGGGTAATTTATAAAGAAAAGTTATTTATAACTTATAAACTGCTGATACATATAAAATATATAAAATGAAACAACTAATTTGCAAAAGACATTGTGGTATAATCACACAACTCTAGTTGGAAATAAAAGATATGAATTACTGATACCCCAAATGACATAGATAAATCTCAAAAGCACCACGCTGAACAAAAGGAGTCAGACACAAGAGCACAGTTATTTGAATCCACTTACATGACATCTAGGACAGGCAGAACACCAGTCGACAATGACTGAATTCAGATCCATTGGTGTCTGTGTTGACGACTGGGGAAGATTGCCTACAGAAGAGTATAAAGGAACATTTTGAGAAGATAAAAATGATATAATTTTTAATTGTGGTGGTTAAACATTGATATGTACAGTTAGCAAAACTTATCAAATTGTACTCTTAATGTGGTCATTTAATTATATATAAATCATACCTCAATAAAAGTCAATTTCTTTCAAAAACACCATAAAAAGATACCACTAACAGGGAGCAGAGTGACTAAAATTTGTTAAAGATTTACCATAAGTCCTTTCTGTTGGAGATTATGTACAGTAACAGGAAACTTTTATATACTTTGATTGAAGGTATAAAAAATAGCATAGCTACTTTGGAAAACAACTGTTCTATTTAAAACAGTTTTATATAATGTTAAAAATAAAAATATCACATGACTCAGTAATATCATTCTGATAACAAAAATAAAAATGTATTTATCATAAGATCTGTTCCAAATTTTTGTAACATTTCAAATATCCCCAAACTGAACACCCTAAATGTTCTTAACAACTGAAGAGATAAAGAAATTATACTACATTCATGTAATGGAATATTACTAAACTGTAAGAAAAAAAACCTCCTGATATATGCAACTGATGCATAGATGAATCTTAAAATATTATGCTGAGGAAAAGAAGCCAAACACATAAGCACACAAATTAAATGATTCATATATATATAAAACTCTACAACATAAAAACTAATCTTTAACAATAAAAATCATACCAAATCCATACAAAAACCTACACATGAATGTTTATACCAGTTTTATTATATTTTATTTTATGTTTTGAGACAGGATCTCACTCTGTCACCTAGACTGAAGTGTGGTGGTGCAATCTCAGCTCACTGCAGCCTCGACCTCCTGAGCTCAAGAGATCCTCCCACCTCAGCCTCCCAAGTAGCTAGGACTACAGGTGTGCACCACCATGCCCGGCTAATTTTCATATTTTTTTTTTTAGTCACAGGGTTTTGCCAGGCTGCTCTCGAACTCCTGAGCTCAAGTGATCTGCCCATCTTGGCCTCCCAAAGTGCTGGGATTACAGGTTGAGTCACCACACCCTGCCACAGTTTTATTTTTAATTGTCAAAACTTGGAGACAAACAAGATTTCCTTCAGTGGAGGAACAGAAAAATAAACAATGGAAGAAATGAATAACAAGAGATGAATAAGCAGAACACAGAGTTTTATGGCAGTTAAACTACTCTAAATGATACTTCAATGGTAGATACATCTCACTATATATTTGTCAAAAGCCATATAATATATATACAAGAGTGAACCCTTATGTAAACCCTGAATTTGGATGATAATGATGTGTCAGGTTAGGTGCATCAATCATAATAAACGTACCACAGTGGTAGGGGATACTGATAATGGAAGAGGCTACTCTTATTTGGGGGCAGGGGATATGTGAGAACTCCCTGTACTTACTGCTCAATTTCATTGTGAAACTAAAACTGTTTTTTTTGTTTGTTTGTTTCTTTTTTTTTTTTTTTTTTTAAAAAAAAAAAAGGCTATTTAAAAGGGTAAAATCATTTTAAGGCTGCCTGACAGAAAGCATTAGTCTTTTCTGCAGAGTCATGAATGACACTTTTGGGATTATGGGAATGTTCTAAGTGATCAGGTAGTGGTTACATGAGTGCATACATTTTTTAAAATTCATGCAACCATACACTCAGAGTGGATTAATTTTAATTACACTTCAATGAACTTGATTAGAAATAATTTTAAAGGCATATTTTAGCAGAGGGGGGCATTAGGTAGACTTGGTAATTGTCGACTTAAGAAAAAAAGATGTATTTGGAAATAGCAAGAATATGAAGTTCACAAGCTGTTCATGGTATTGGCAGCACTCTTATCCCCAATTAATGACCCTCCCTTATGCATGCACTTTGGGCTACATCTTTTTTTAAATTTTCATCTTTTGTGGGTACACAGTAGGTGCATATATTTATTTATGGAAGACATGCAATATTTTAATACAGGCATACAATGCATAATAATCACATCAAGTTATATGGGGTATCTGTCACCTCAAGGACTTATCCTTTCTTTGTGTTACAAACAATCCCATTATACTCTGTTAGTTATTTTTAAATGTACAACAAATTATTGTTGACTGTAGTTTGAACGAGATCTTTCGGCCACATCTTTGCAGTGCTCGTCCACTTCATTTGACCCATGTTAAGATAGTCAATGTAATGTCAGCTGATGTTTGCATTATATTTCTGCCTTGGTACTCTTATTTGGCTGCACTTACTCATTCTGATGACTCTGCATTCAACCAAAAGAACTTCATTAGGCTGTAATTCTGCATAGAAGGGAGACAGGACTGAGAGAGCTACCTTTTCCTAGCCATCCTACATAAGTTATTTGCAGATCATCCCCCCAGCCAGTTAACACATTCACATGTGAGGAAAAGATTTCCCCAGCAGAGTCCAGCCTAAATGTTGATCCACAGTGAATTCAGTTTTAGGATGGTTTTTATGGTCTATGGAGCACTTCATATAAAAGTAACTTTTAACGAAAATGATTTTCAAATAATTTATACTTTCTCCTAGTAAACATTTTGACAATATAATTTAAAAGAGATGGACTCAAGTGTTTAATGGGCCAAGATTTTCCTATATAGGTTAGAAATTTGGGGTTAGAAAAGACTGTTTTAAGCCACAAAGTTAAATTTTTGAATAAATTAATACCAACTGTGATTCATATTATTGGTGTATTTTGCTTTACACCAATAAGTTGGTAGTAGATGTATGTGGAGTTAAGTCATGGATGATTCTTAGGTTTAAATTATTTTCTTGTTTCTGTGGGATCCCATGACTTAACAGACATCACTCACCTCTATTATCTTTATTTATATGTATTTTTTTGGCTTATTTCAAAGTAAAATGGTTCTTACCCTAGTTGTTTCCCTCCCTCTCTTGATTTCTATTCCCTGGCCACACTTCACCTGATGAAGCATAGTCCAGTGTTAGGCAAAATTCTGTGGAAAATAGTATTTGGTGTAATGATATTTCCCTTGAATTTTAAATTTCTAAGTAGAGAGTCTTGGTGTTAATATCGTCTTCCAGTGAAATCCATTAGACTAAGAATTAATTATACCTTATAAAATAAAAATACTATCAACTTTAAACCAATTTTTAAAAATTTTTTGATAAGAGGAAAAAGGGGGGCAGGCACTATTTTTAACCTGCTTTTATTATTAAATACTCAAAGCATAATAGCTGATATGCCAAATAAAGGCTTTGACAGATGATTATTAAAGCACGTGGACTTAAAGGGCTTGTATGAGTGGAAAAATGATAAGTCAATATCAGGTATATCATCTTCTTATGCACTTTACTCATTTCTATTACACAGAATCATTAAGGATCGTATTCGTAAATGTCATGCTGCAAATTAAATTTTTGTCATAAACCTGTTAGTATTAGAAGGAAAAGCAAAAATTATGATTTTCTGATCACAATACTGAATACAAGTTTTACCATTTTATTAATATATGTAGTGGTGATTGAGAAATTTTAAAATTAGCTTTTTACAGTAAGCTACACTTTTGATTTCTCAAGTATTTTATACTGCTTCATGATTTAAATATCTGCTCTTCTTTAAAATATCCACTTAAAAAAGTTACCATTTCTAGAAATGTTTAACTTCATGTTTGTCAGTTCTAATACTTGCCTATACCAATCAAACTTAGATTTGTGATCTGGCCTACTATTCCTCCAAAAACAGGATATAATGAGAAGTGGTTGTTTCTTCTGACTGAAATTGAACATAGTATACAATACAGTATCTATTGTTCACCAATGTGACCAAAGCAGAAGTAACAAGCTACCTGGGCTCTTCTTGTTGGCCTGTCGGAAAACATGTTATTACCATCTCATAAACACCATATAAACTAACTTCAGCATAATAATAAAGTCAACCAATTCTGGTCATCTGAAAGGCTTCGACCCTAATCCTGATCATGCCAGTGGAAGGGATGGTAAGGTAACAAGATATGATAGGTTTGTTTCTATCATATCAAATGGCTATTAGAGAAAAAGGTAGGTTCTTCTGTAATCTTAAAGCTTAGAAGCTCCACAGCTTTGAGGGCCGCGCTCTTCTCCCAGAGCCTTTCATTTTACCCTGCCAGACCTCCTGCAGCACTGGAACGAGTGTGTGGCTTGTGAGTTTTACCCAGTGAATGCTTTACTAACAACCTGGGGTGCAAGAAAGGTGCTACTTAACCATTCACTGCTCTGATTTGTATGACTTATGTTTATTACATACGTTTCATTTTTTATTGATTTCATAGTGAAAGCTTACCTTAAAAATTTATACTCCTCCCATTTTTCTCCACTTTTCTTTTTTTTTCATTCTATATATCTAACCTCATCTTTTTTCAAATTGTATTTTAAACAAAGGGTTATGTATGAATGAGAGAAAAATGTGAGAAACAGCCACGAAACTACATATACTATAAATTTCTATTAAAAACAAAATATTTTATTAGTTTTATTTTGGTGCCGTATTGTAGTTTTACCATAATAAAACCACGTTAATTTATCAGCAACATCCAATAGCATTAGAATAGCTTAAGACTGCAAAGATAGAAAATATAGAGCACAAATATTCCAGGGTATTTAATATATTATTCCAACCATCCATGTTTAAGCCAATGTTATTTTAATTAGAAATTTTCAGATCAGCTATTTACAAGGCATAAACCATTCCCATCAATTTTATTCCATGAATTGTACACAGTACAGAGCCATTTCCACATTATTTTATTTCTCTAGGAAAATATATAGTGATTATCAAGGTAGTTACTGCAAAAGTAAAGATGAGAAAGTTACCTGAATATTACAAAAATAAAGTATCAATACACACCATATGTAAGTTATTCTTATAACAAGCACACGTAACTTTGACAAATGAATCTTAAAATTGTCAGTGGGAATAAATTTACACCAGGTGTCCTTTTTAAATAAATTGTTTCAGGAACGTGAATTATTGTATTAAAGAGTACATTAATTCATCCTCTTTTGTCATTGCTTTTCCATGTTTTTATTGCTCTACGTTTCTTTGAATGGCTAATATATAGAAATTGGAAACTATTTTCCAAGGGGCAGCATCAAATATCTTGGCTTATTTGCTGTTGGCACGGGGCTGGTCACATGTTCATGTTTTTCTATTGGACTATTTAGCTGCCCCTCTAGTTTTCTGCAACATTGTTTTCCATATGAGCTTTGACTAAAATAATTTCATGGTTTAAACTATGATGTTGGAGAATTAACTTGTAAGAATTTTAAAATAAAATGATTTATTGTAATCTCAGGAGTGGGTATTGGTCGAGGTTTCTATGTCATCTCCAACTGATTGTAGAGATCAATCATAAAGAATGTAGGGGACAAGTAATAGTTTCCCCCTCCTCTGCTATGACCCTTCCTGTCACTAGAAAAGATAGTCAAGGGAAGAGATTTAACAGAATAAACAGCATAGAATAATGCTAGAGTATTTTGATTTAAATTTTTTATAGTAAAAATAAACGAATGTAGAACTGCATATTTCCAGATTTGCACAAAAGAACAAACAAAATTTATATAAACACCTACAACAATAACATTATTTGCTTATATCTGGCCAGAAATTCATAATCAGTCTTAAGAATCTTTCTTCCAAACACTGATATTCTAACTCTGTAAATTTTGTTTTTGTTTAAAATTTTAAGGAACAGTTTGGGTATTTTCGTACTTACACACATACTTGTGTGTGTGAAATAAAATAGTTTAAATTTTTATCTCTCGCACGCACATACACAAACGGGTCATGTCAAGCTTTGTCTTAGGGAGAAGGAAAAGGAGCAGTGAGGAGAATATGAATAAAACTTTCTAGTTCTCTTTTGATTGGAGGAGTTGTTTTAATCAATGACTTCCTAGAGTTCTACTTACCAATTTAATAAAGTCAATACTTAATAAAGATAATTAAATATTGCATTAAAATATTAAAATAGTTTGGGTGTTACTACTCCCACTTTTCAAATTTGGCTAGAGTATATTTTGCATTTCATTATAAAATAATGATTAATAAGCAACAAACATCACAAGCATACTATATTGAAACTGCCTACATCAAAGAAATAGAAGATTTATATAATGACTTTACAACCTAAAACAAATTCCTAGTTATAATTTGCAAAAGAAAAAAATATTTTATTTGAATTAATAATTAACTACTATTATGATTAATCCATCTGTAATTGCAGTCAAGAGAAGGGAAACTTGAATTACTAAAAGCCAAAATATTAGAATTACCATAACAATTTGTCATACTGATTTTAATTATATCAATACATATTTTTGTATCAGAAGTCCTAAGAAATGTATTCATATCACTGAATTGCATTTTATTTCTAAGTACTAGAAGTTGTTTGCAAAATTTGTCCTATCCAGATTTTAAATTTCCCCTGTAGTCTTTCTTTCCCTAATGACTTAGGCATATACAAAATGTGCTATACATATACTGAAATGCCTTCATAATTCAAAATAGGCATTATGAATCTCAACTATTAAAGTGTGTTTAATGTACACTAAGTTCTCAAGGACTACTGCAATATGCAAAGTTATTTGCTCCTCTAATAATTACACAAAATCTCCATGTTTTGTAGTGTATCTGTTTTCTGTTTTATCTGTCAATTCTTAAGTGTCCATTGGTCTGTTTTTTATACCCTGCCCTTTTTCGAAAAAGAAATAAGAAAGCCATGTTGGCTCAATGAATTCTAATGTGCAGATTATATTCAGACTGTAGAGACTGAGGGAGCCTTCTTTCTTTATAGACTAATGCAATGTAATGAAAGAACCTGGAAAATCACTGACTTGCTCTGTGATACAGACAAAGTTATTTAATCTACATGGCTTTGGTTTTTTATTGTAAAATAAATAGTTCTAACCAATAATGTCTCTAAAGTACCCTCTTTAACATAAAATTTGATGATCAAACTTTATTTTTCATTTTTTTATTTGTATAGATTTAAGGGATACACATGCATTTTTGTAACTTGGATATATTGCATAGTGGTGAAGTCTGGAAGTGATATAAATGTTAATCAGAATTAATACATACTTTTGTTCCTTTGAGGGAGTTAAAAAGTGAATTAATTTACATATTTTAAAAGGAATGCAGAAGCAAAACAATAATTTGTATAGTTTACTAATTAACGTAAGCTAAAAAAGGTAATATAAAAAAGCATTCCCACCTTAAGAGTTCATCTGATGATAGTCACTATTTCAAATAATTTTGGTATGTTTTTTAGTTTCTTCTTTTAAAAGAAAATTATTTTTATGAGTACATAGTAAGTGTATATATTAATGGAGGACATGAGATATTTTGCTACAGGCATGCAATGTGTATTAATCACATCAAGGTAAATAGGGTTTCCATAACCTCAAGCATTCATCATTTCTTTGAGTTACAAACATTCCAATTGTAGTCCCTGAGCTATTAGAAAATATACAACAAACTATTGCTAACTTCAGTCACCTGGTTGTGCTGTCAAATATTAGATCTAATTCATTGTATCTAACTGCATTTTCTACCCATTAACTATCTCCATTTTCCACCCAACTTTCCACTACTCTTCTCAGCCTCTGGTAACCATGATTTTGCTATTTAGATACACGATTCATCTTTGCCAGTTCACTCATGCTGGAACTCTATTTATACTCCCAAACATCGTTCATCCAATAACAGCAAAATGTCATTTAGTTGTTGAACCACCCAATCCCCACATAAATTTTTGTCAAAGTTTCATTTTTAAAAGTGATCGACCATTGATTTTTTTTTTCAAATATTTTCTTCACTTGGATCCCAAGCAACAACCAGCCAGTGGAAAGTTTTGCAAAATTCTTGGCTTTCTGTGCCAACCTAATAGCAGATGGATATTTCTCCACTACAGATGAAACAAATGTTTCTCTTTGGATAGGTTTTCCGTTAAACAAACTTTCGCCATTGAAATCTATGTTTAGATTGGTCCGTTGGGACATCACGAAGTTAAATAGATGCTTGCTGAAATGTGTTTTATTTTTGCTGACTCAGAAACATGTTAATTGTTCTGTGAATTTAGTAACAATCAGCAAGTATTATTTTAAAATAATTACTTTGTCAAAAGGTGGTACTTCTGATGTTTGATTATTTTTGGCATATGAGGTAGGCTTCAATCTTAAGAAAATTACTTAAGCTATCTGCATTTCTTTTCCCTGAATATGAATGAGTCTTTTCAACGTTTTTGGTGATGAACAGGATCACACTCTGCTCAACTCTGTTCAAAGAGAAGTCCAAGACTAGCAAAACACGTAACTATTAGTTAATTTAAAAGGCAAAGGAAAACAAACAAACAAAAAAGATCTTTCAAAAGTTCACACCTATATTTATTTTGGGCAACTTGCCCCTTCTTGACCTCAGTTTCCTGTGTGTAAAATGATGAGTTTGCATTAAATGATTTCCAAAGTCTCTCCAGTCCTAAATTTCTAGGACTCTGCGACCCCATTTACAAGCCTTACTAAGCTAATCTACCACAGATGTATTGTTATCCACTTTCAGTGCCAATAAACAATAGCATTGGGAAACAGCTAACAACAAGCTAAATGTTTCTGATGGTGCAAACAGAGATTGAGATAAATGAAAGTACAGTTTAGTTCTCACTAGATAGAACTGGATTTGTTTAGTCATTCTTTTTGTTACCCATTACATATAAAGTTGGAATTCCTACCTAAGTTCAGTGCATTATCCCTGTTCTCTTTTCCATCTCCACTTTACTTTTGATCATCTATCATATTCTGTAGATTCAAATGAGTTGAGATAAGCACTGATTTAAGGAAAGAATCATTTGTTCTTATCCACACCTCATATCTTCTCTTTTCCCCTACCCCAAATGCTCTGATGCCTCATGTATGCTTGTAAGACATATGCTTTTTAGAAGTCAACATGGTTACAAGTTAAGAATAAAATGACCCATGGCTAACCCTGCTTTTGCATTTTGCCTTCAACATATCCATTCCCTCCTTCTCCTTTGTCAGTAAACCTCATCAGACAAAATTTTCCAATCTCAGAAAATTAAATCAGTCAAGAGAATGCTTTCTTTTTCCAGAAACTATGAAATTTGCCCATCTCTCCTGCTCTGTGACTTAGTTATAGACAATAAGAGTAACAGGTAAGTCTGCTGGAGAACTTTGGGGCTGGCCTTACCTTCCCTAATGAAGGGAACCTTGATATACAGCCCACTGACTTCTCCCTTCTCATTTTGATACCTGGAGTTGTAGTCACCATCTTGTGATCATACAGAAAGGCCAAGAGAAAAACAGATGTAAAGAAGGCTTGACACCATTGAATAGCTGAACCAAAATTACAACCATTAATATCTAAACTTTTCTTCATATCAGAGAAAATCAAGACATTTGTTTGTAGTAGATGCAATGCTGGACATCCTAGATATCTCCATCAGGATTGAGGTAGTTATTCTCCCATCTGCTATGAAGATTATGTGTTGACATCTCTCAGAGGTCAAGACCTCTTCCAGAATTGTATCAGCTGAGGAATGCTTCCACATCTAAGGAGATGTCTTCATCTTGGGGAAACCCACATCTAATGACTATTTGGTATGAAAATAAACAATCTGAGTAACTCTCCTCAAAACAGGATAACTCTGAAGGGCCCTCTCTTCTGTAAGGCATCCCTCAAGCTTAGCTGAGTCCTTGTTATAGATAAAACTCACTCCAACTTTCCTTCTGTCTAGAGTTCTGCTTCCTTAATTTCCCCTAAGGTGATGCTTCTGAGAACACTCCCTGTGAAAACTTGTAACACTAGTCTCTGTCTCACAGCTTCTGACAGAAAGCAAATTATAATATTGTATAATGTAATTTAGGTTTTCTGTTATTTGTGGCCAAAATTATTATTATTATTACAATTTGACATGGAGTTTTGCTCTTGTTGCCCAGGCTGCAGTGCAATGGCACGATCTTGACTCACCGTAACCTCCGCCTCCCAGGTTCAAGCTATTCTACTGCCTCAGACTCCCTAGCAGCTGGGATTATAGGCATCCACTACCACACCTGGCTAATTTTGTATTTTCAGTAGAGATGGGGTTTCTCCATGTTGGTCAGGTTGGTCTCAAACTCCCAACCTCAGGTGATCCGCCTGCCTCGGCCTCTCAAAGTGCTGGGATTCCAAAATTATTCCTAACTTGCATATAAGTATACAAGCAAATTGGGTGACTGGTAAAACTAACTGGCAGACTGCCACAAAAGAGACTTTTTAGTGTGATGAAAACACATGATCTTTTCTGAAGGTTGGGTTCAAAGTCACTTGCCAGCAAGGTAAAGTTAAGTAAAATATGTAAGACTCTTTCAGTCTTGTTTTCCTGAATTGTTAAGAGAACTAATAATACTTTCCTTTTTTTTTAATTTTTATAATTTCTGGTGACTAATAAGGAGGTAATATGTAATGCATCCAACACATATAATCGTTTGTTGAAAATTCTTTGTGAGGACTCAAAAAAGTAACACACAAATAGCATCTAACATGTATAGTTTCCATTCTATAAATAGTAGCTATTGCTAGTGTATTAATTTTAAAATTGTATTTATGAGTGACACAAGTCTAAAAATATATTTCCAGATTTGAGTACCTAATAGTCTATCGTATAAACAGCTGGCTTGCATTTATTATCTTTCATATTTCAATTTCATTTAAAAAGTACATACATGTGACCCAGGGTAGCCACTGGGATTTATGGAAGAGGCAAAAGTGGGAAGATTTGAGAATTTAGGAATGTCAGGAGTGGGCATACACAGAGCTATCTCTGGGCACTCTTACCTACTTTGCACAGCCTTTTGCACAGTGGGTGAGGGTGCTCCTGGAGGAGATCCAGGGAGCACAAAGGCTGGGCACAGTGGCCTTGGGTCCAGGAGGCAACACGGCTTCAGATAATATAGTAGAAGACTTGCTTCTGCCCAAGAGGATCAGAAACTGAGATCTATGTGGGAAGAACTCTGTATCAATTTTGACAGACACTTGCTTCATTCATGAAGGCATTTTTGAGAGATACTTTTTCAGACACGTATTGTCCACAACTATATGCTAGCTTCTGTGTCTATAGCTTTGGGGAATTTCATAGGTGCTCAATAACTGTTATTGACTGTATTAGGCCATTCTCACATTGCTATAAAGAAATACATGAGACCGAGTAATTTATAAGAAAATAGGTTTAATTTGCTCATGGTTCTTCAGGATGCATAGAAAACAGTGGCATCTGCTTCAGGAGAGGCCTCCGGAAGCTTCCAATTATACCAGAAGGCGAAGGGAGAACAGTCCTGTCACATGGTGAAAGCAGGAGCAAGCGCAGTAGCAGGAAAGTGCCAAACATTTTTAAACAACCAATTCTCTCAAGAACTGATTCACTATCACAAAGACAGTACCAAGGGGATGGTACTAAACCACTTGTGAGAAATCCACCACCATAATCTCATCATTCTCCCGCCAGGTCCCACCTCCAAAATTGGGGATTACATTTCAACAGAAGATGTGGGTGTGAACACAGATTGAAACTATACCATTCTTCCCATGGCCTCTCTCAAATCTCATGTCTGTCTTACATTTCAGAATACAAACATGCCTTCCCAATCATCTCCCAAAGTCTCAACTCATTCCAGAATTAACTCAAAAGACCAAAGTTCAAAGTCTCATCTGAAACAAGGTAAGTCCCTTCCACCTATGAGTCAGTAAAACAAAAATAAAATATAAATTTAAAAAATAATAATAAAAAAAAACCAAGTTAGTCACTTCCAAGACACAATGACGACACAAGCATTGGGTAAACACTCTTATTCCAAAAGGGAGAAATCAGCTAAAAGAAAGGGGCTACAGGCCTTATGCAAATTTGAAACTCAGCACAGTAGTCATTAAATCTTAAAGCTTCAAACTAAGCTTTCTACTATAAGCTTCCTTGGACTACATGTCCCACATCCAGGGTACCCTGATACAAGGGGTGGACTCCTAAGGTTGTGGGCAGTACTACCCTTCTGGATTTGTGGGATTCTGCCCCAGAGTTGCTCTCACAGGTTGTTATGTGCCTGCAGCTTTTCCACAGTGAGGGCACAAACTGCCAGTGGATCTACAGGGTCTGGAGGATGGTGACCTTCTTCCAGAGATCTACCAGGCAGTTTCCCAATGAGCACTCTGTGTGGGGGATCTGACCTCACATTTTCCCTCTGTACTACCCTAGTAGAAGTTTTCCATGAGGACTCTGCCCCTTCAGCAGGCTTCTGCCTGGACACCTACGTTTTTCTATACGTCCTAGGAAATGTATGCAGAGGTTCCCAAGCCTCAAACACTCTTGCACTCTGTGTGCCCACAGAGTAAACACCACATAGAAGTCACCAACACTTATGGCTTGCACCCTCTGGAGCTGTGGCCTAAGCTGTTCCTGGACCACTTTGAGCCACTGCTGGAGCGGAAGCTGACAGGATAAAAGGAGTCATGTCCCAAGGTTATGCAGGGTCCTGGGCATGGCCCACACAACCATTGTCTCCTCCTAGGCCTCAGGTACTGTGATGGAAGAAGCTGCCTCTTAGATCTCTGAAATACCTTTCAGGCCTTTTTCCCCATTGTCTTGGCTATCAGCTCTTGCTTTCTTTTCACTAATGCAAATTTCTATAGCAAGTGGTCACTCAGCAACCTACTTAAATTTTCTCCTGAAAATGATATTTTCTTTTCTACTATATGACCAGACTTCAAAATTTCCAAACTTTTACACTTTGCTTCCATTTTAAATATAAGTTCCAGCTTTAAACCATTTATTTGCTGCTGCATATGAGTACAGGCTGTCAGAAGCAGTCATACCACATCTTGAATGCTTTGCTGCTTAGAAATTTCTTCTGCCAGGTGTCCTAAATCATTACTCTCAAGTTCAAAGTTCCAAAGATTCCTAGGGTGGGGGCATAATGCAACCAAGTTCTTCACTTAGGCATAACAAAAGTGACCTCTGCTCTAGTTTCCAGTAAGTTCTTTATTTCCATCTGAGACCTTGGTAGCCTGGACTTCACTGTTTGTATCACTATCATTATTTCTGTCACAATCAACTAACCAACGTCTAAGATGTTCTAAAGTTTTCTTCATCTTCCTGTCTTCTGAGCTCTCCAAACTCTTCCAGCCTCTACCTGTTACCCAATTCCCAAGTGGCTTCCACATTTTCAGGTATCTTTATAGCAATCTCCCACTACTTAGTACCAATTTTCTGTATTTAGACCATTACTAACATTGCTATAAAGAAATACCTGAGACTGAGTGATTTATAAGAAAAGAGGTTCAATTGGTTCACGATTATTCAGACTTTATAGAATACATCGCAGCATCTACTTCTGGAAAGGCCTCAGGAAGCTTCCAATCATGGCAGAAGGTAAAAAGGGAGCAGGCGTGTCTATCACATGGTGAAAGCAAGAGCAAGAGCAAGACTGGGGAGGTGGCAACTACTTTTAAGCAAAATAATCTTCTGATAACTCATTCACTATCACAAGGACAGTACAAAGAGGATGATGCTAAACCATTCATGAGAAATCCACCCCCATGATCCCATCACCTACCACAACATTGGGAATTACACTTCAACATGAGATTTGGGTGACGACACATATTCAAACTATATCACTGACCTTGAAGCCACTTCATTCCTTTCTGCATGCCACCATGCTATGCATGTAAGAGTGAAGACTTAATTCTTCCTCTGAGTCATGAGAACTGCATGGCCAAAATACCAAAAATCATCTTTCACTTCTTATATTAAAACAAAAAATCATGTTTCAGGAGGGTCATGTCTTAGAGTCTGGGGAAAGAAATGCTGTAAATTTTACCATGGATGCAATGCTGACCAGAAAAAAAAAAAAAAAACTGTTGAAAAAGTGAAGCTCATTCACTGTAGCTGATGTGCCCCCAGTTGCTGTGTATTTTGCTTGTAAAACAAACAAATTTTCTCTTCCCTCAAGAATTTATGGTCTGATGGAGAAGGGAAAATTCTGTGTAGTGAGATATCCTCAAGGGGTGTATTGGCTTACTACCACTGGCATCTGGATAGAGGAAGATAGAGTGGCAGGGAAGTTGTATTAAGGTTCTGTTTCTGCTAGGAGCCACAGGTCCTCAGGAAGCAAGTACTGGGCAGACTGATACTGTGGCTGGGCTCTAGCTCTATACCTCTAGACTAAAGGTTACATACTAGCAACTTGAAAGCTAAACCTGGCCCACAGATATGTTTTAATGGCTCTTATATTGTTTTAAAAAATATTACCAACACTTAAAACTAGAAAGTTTTACATAAAACCCAGATTTCTGGATTCTGTTGGGGGGGGGAACAACAACAACCAGAAGATCTGGCAATACTGAGCTAGGATTCCCATATGACAACAATTGGCTGGATTTATGTAGTTTCTCTCCAACAAGCAAAGAATGTGTTTTTGTTTAACATAGTCCCCACCACTCCCTAATATTCTCCAATACTGGATGTGAGGGTCATTTGCTATGTATCGCCATGTTTACCATGAAGTTTTAACACTGTAGAGAAATACATTCTTTTTTGTAGAAAACTATGTTTTAATCAAGATCAGGATAATATAAAGAGATAAGTGGAAAAAAGGTATTTCCTTATCCAGGTGAGAAACAATCATATAAATTTAATGCTTTTTAATTTGCATTATCAATCTAGCCCTGAATCATGGGAAAATCCTCACTCTTTCTTGAAGTTTCATAAAGAAATATCAATTTTGTGAAAAGATGACTTTTTCTTTTTTTTCTTTGAGACGGAGTCTTGTCCTGTTGCCCAGGCTGGAGTGCAATGGTGCAATCTCGGCTCACTGCAACCTCCGCCTCCCAGGTTCAAGCAGTTCTCTTGCCTCAACCTCCCAAGTAGCTGGGATTACAGGTATGTGCCACCATGCCTGGCTAGTTTTTTGTTTTTTGGGTTTTTTTTTTTTTTTTGTACTTTTAGTAGAGATAGGGTTTCACCATGTTGGCCAGGCTGTTCTCGAACTCTTGACCTCATGATCCACCCTCCTTGGCCTCCCAAAGTGCTGGGATAATAGGCATGAGCCTCTGTGCCCGGCCAGATGACCCTTCTTTAACCACATAATATTGACTGTGGGATAGGCCTTGGCATATAATAAATGAATGAATGAATGAGTTAGAACAGAAAATAATTGAATACCAACCCATTTCTCACACTGCATAAATCATGAAGGTTCTGAGGAAGGCTCTCTGATCTTTAGGTTGTAAAAGAAACGTGTATATTTTAAATCTCTGCAGGGATATTGACACCTCTCCACCAGCTGAGAACACCACACAAAATATGATGGATCTTTGTTTCCAAAAGATGCCCATTAGATTCTTTTATAATATCAACCAATACGGACTTTGAAGGACATGTCCCAGGATTTTATGATTGACCTTGTCCTGTTCATTTTTTTTTTTTAAATCAAGAGCTAATAAAGACATGGATGATTTGCTTAACATATTTTTAGATGACAGTATTTGGGGAAAGAATGCCTCCAAGCTAGATTGCAGGTTCAGTTTCCAAGACCAGAATGTTAACCACACCACTGATGTAGTTTGTAGGTTCAGTTCACACCATAAATGGAGATTTAAAAAAATAAAATACAGGAAATGAGAGACATGACTCAAGAAGAGAACGCTTAAAAAATACGTGGTAAAAAGCCCAAAAGAAATGAATGGTGTCATATGGCCTTCAAGAAAACGTAAATAATGTTAAGGTATTAATAGACATATAGAATTTAAGGCTGGGCATGGTGGTTTATGCCTATAATCCCAGCATTTTGGGAGGCCCAGGTGGGATGATCATTTGAGCCCAGTAGTTCGAGAACAGCCTGGGCAATATAGTGAGAACTTGTGTCTGCAACAAATTAAGTAAGTAACTGTGATGGTTAGTATTGAGTGTCAATTTGATTGGATTGAAGGATGCAAAGTCTTGTTCCTGGGTGTGTCTGTGTGGGTGTTGCCAAAGGAGATTATCATTTGAGTCAGTGGACTGGGAGAGGCAGACACACCCTCAATCTGGGTGGGCGTCATCTAATCAGCTGCCAGTGTGGCTAGAATGAAGCAGGCAGAAGTTGGAAAGAGCAGACCTGCTAAGTCTTCCAGTCCTCATCTTTCTCTGTGCTGGATTCTTCCTGCCCTCAAACATCAGACTCTACATTCTTCAGCTTTTGGACTCATGGACTGACACCAGTGGTTGGCCAGGGCCTCTTGCACCTTTGGTTACAGACTGAAGGCTGCACTGTCGGCTTCTCTACTTTTGAGGTTTTGGGACTCAGACTGATCCACCACTGGCTTCCTTGCTCCTCAACTGGCAGACGTCTTCTCATGGGACTTGACTTTATGATCGTGTGAGTCAAATTTCCTTAATAAACTCCCTTTCATATATACATATATTGTATTAGTTCTATCCCTCTAGAAAACCCTAATACATTAGCCAAGCATGGTGGCATGTGACTGTTGTCCCAGTTGCTCAGGAGGTTGAGGCGGGAAGATTGCTTAAGCCTGGGTGGTAGAGGCTGCAGTGAACTGAGACCAACCACTGCCCTCCAGCCTGGGTGACAGAGAAAGAAAAGGAAGAAAGGAGGGAGGGAGTCAGGGAGTGGGGGGGAGAGGGAGAGAGAGAGAGAGGGAGGGAGGGGGGGGGGGGGAGAGAGAGAGAGAGAGAGAGAGAGAGAGAGAGAGAGAGAGAGAGAGCCCTTCTACATTGTGTACATGTCAAACCTTTTCTAGTTGGTATTTTCATTTCTTCATATTGCAAATGTTGGTGTGCATGTAAATGTGTGTGGTGGTGGTGGTGTGTGTGTGTGTGTGTGTGAAAAAGGCAATACAGGAATGGCAGGAACAGAAATATTGAGTCAAAATCATGTCATAGGAAAAGCATTACATAAATTGGGATTTATTAGCTTGCACAAATGATATGAAAACCATGCATAAGTTTAATTCAAAAGGATGATTAGGTTTAGAGTAATTAGATCTATTTCCTCTGTAGCTCTGAGAAGTGAAAGAAATATTAAAGAATAAAAGTTTAACATAAGAAATTTTTTTTCAAGATGGAATCATCCCCTCACCTAAAATAAATAAATAGATAAAATAGACTATCAAAGGGGAATTATTTGTTGTTACTGCCCTTTTCTTGCTCAATTGAGGCTTGGAGAAGTATCAGACTATATGATATTTAAGATCCCTCCCATCACTGGGAACTTGTCATTTGATGAAAATAAAAAATGAAAGAAAAATGTCTGGTCCTCAACCTTTTAAATCCAGACACTTGATGGTTGTTACTACTTTACATCAGATCGACCTTACTTTCATGGAAAATTGTCATTTTTTGGCCACTCAGCATCCAAACGAACTTTCTCTTTCTGAGATATTTACTCTCATTACCTCCTGACAGACTTGGCCAATAAGATGTTCCTGCCTAAGACTTTGAATCTCGAATAGGGAACACAGAGATCATGAGCAACGAAGAATTATTCACAGCACAGCAGTGCTGACAGCATCGAGTCTTGCGGTGCCAGCAGGACTCCAAGAGAAGTGTCCTACATAAATTCTCTTAATCATTGATCATTTTATGAGGCTGGTTCAGCCTCGTAAAAATTTTGTATGCTTCCTCATACAATTTTTAATTGTGCTGCAAAAGCTAACCAGAGACAATTTCTGTTGCTTGCAGGCAGTTAAGTTGACTAAGCGAAAAAATTCAAGAGAGATTATGTTATAGAAGTCAATGCAAAAGCATTAATTTATAAGAAGTAAAACTGCAAGTTCCCTTTGCTGCCTTATGACCAGCATATTCTCTTACAAGAGAAGTCTTTGTGGCAGTTTGTGTTATGATCAGAAGATTTGGGAAAGATGGAATCTGTAAGAGAGTTTTTTGAGACACGGTTACAATTGATCACAGAACCAAACACCAAAACTCTGATATATATATTTATTTTTATTAGCAAAGCTTTTATGCAATGGAGGAAAAAGAAAAAGAAATAAGAAATTCTGAGTTTCTCTAAACTTCTAGTATGTGGATGAGCTAAAAACTATGTCCTCTTGGATTCCCCATTTTAAATATTTCATAACAATGCATTATAATTGGTACATGTTAATATCGATTTTTTTCCTTTGCTGTTTTTGAAGTGGTATGAGCACCCATAACAAGATCTCTTTTTCATCCATTTAATTATTATTGTCCTATAATATACTTTTCAATACAGCAACTACTTTTTATGTTTTGGGAATACTTTTGCTATTGTTAGATAAAATCCTGTGGTTGATTGTTTGCCTCTAGAAGAAATTCAAAAGAATATAAAGCTTGTTAACAATAAATCATTATGGTCAGTGTTTTTTCAGTGTAGTTATTTATCTGAACTACTCATGATGTGAACTTCTTTTAAAATTTGAAGAATTGCCCTCTCTGTCAAATACAATATTATTGTATTTTCACTGATTACATTAAGAATTAGGCAAGATTAAACATTTATTTTTGTGCCATCCTTATTTCTTAAGAACTTAACTGCTGTTGAATAAATAGTATGTGTGTTGGTTATTAAATGTATTCTAAATTCATGTAATAAGAATGTACATGTAGCATAGTGGGAAAAATGCAGGTTTTAGAATCATATACCACAGATTTATATGTTTCAGTTGTGCTGCTAATGTATTCTTTGACTTTATGTCAGTCAGCAAACACAACCAAAATCAAGTGGTAACTCTGTGTTCCTCCTTTGTGTAATAAGTATTTTTACATGTTTGAGATCAAATGATATTGTGTGTTAAAATTATTTATAAGCTAAAATATTTTATAAATAATAGCTGTACTTATTAAAAATTAGAGATTAATAAGTTGTTACATAAAACATACATAAGCGATCCAATGTTAGGAAAATATATTTAGCTTTCTCAAAATTTTATTTCATAAAGCAAAGTTTCCTACATTAACTATCCAGCTACCTGTTGTGTTTTTCATGATCATCACAAATGGATTCAGAGTGGCTACCATATAAGAACACTCATAAATTCTAGGAATGCCAGAAGTTCCTGTCCTCAACCATCTAATTGTATTCTTAAGATAACTTCACATATTATGAAGATAAATAACTAACGACGCAGCAGAACCCATGGCAAATAGCAATCTGTCATGCAGTTAATGAGCATAATGTGGACAGAAGAGAAAATCACTGTTGCTTCTGTCCCTTGGAGCAGGTGAACTTCAGCTGAAACTTGAGGGAATAGTGTCCATTCTGTTTAGGGAGCCTTGCTAAGAAGAGGGTGTTGCCAGCTATTTGTGTTTTTAAAGTCACTGCATGCATCTGTGGTAATTTGTTATGGCAACAATAGGAAACTCATACAAATTTTGACGTCTGAGAGTTATATACTGCTGTAACAAGAATCTATAAAATGTCAAAGTGGCTTTGGAATTTGGCAGTGAGTGAGGCTAAGAGAATGTTGACGGTCATCCTAGAAAAACTTACATTGTTTTGAACACATTGTTAGTAGAAATGTGGTGGTTAATGATTCTGCTAGAAAGGACTTAGAAGAAAGTGAAGAGAAGAGCACAGTAGAGAAGGCATAGACTGCATTAGAGCATACATGACTCATCATGAACAGACTTAGTAAAAATAGGGACATAATAAAAAGTGCCGTTGGTGAAGGTTTAGAAGGAAATAAAAAACACATATTAAAAACTTGAGGAAAGAATCTCCATATTATATAGTGGTAGAAACTTAGCAAAGTTGTCCTACATTCAGGTGAAAAATAGAACCTGTAAATGATGAAACTGAATATGTAAGTAAGGATATTTCCAAGCAAAGGGTTGAAGAAGAAGCCTGGCTTCTTGTTTCTTCTCATAGTAAAATGCAATGAGAAAGAGATAAATTGAGAGAAGAGCAGTTTAAAGAAAAAGAAACCAAGACATAATGATTTTGGAAATTCTCAGTTTATTCAGATTGCAAAAGATATTAAAAATAGTACATTCAGTAACAGGGATAGATAATCTAAAGAAAAAGCCTAGGACATGGCTGTAATAACCTTCTGTTTTTATACCTCAGCAATTTGCTAATGCCTCAAAAAGATCAAAAGTACTCAATATAAAAGGTTCTTTGAAGAGATTAGATTTCCTCAATCAAACCAAAGAGCATCTAGGAAGCTTAAGGTTACTGTCCCTCACATATCTCAGCAGAAGGCAAAAATAGAAGACTGATTATCTAAGAAAGATCTCTGAAAGAGTTTCATTTTATGGAGTGAACCCCTGTGGCATACATGGGAGACCCACTTGGTTCTTGAGAATTTTATATCAGGAGAAACACTGTCAGTTTGTACTGAAAGGAATAGGGAAAATATGAAATGAAAGAAGACTATTAAACCTCCAAACTTCTGGCAGGAAAGAAGCTTACACAACCACTACTCAGTTGCAAAGATCTGCCACTTTTCATACATGTGAAAAGACTCAGAGGAGGAAACCACAGGTTTAGAAGGAAAAGCTGAAAGCAACATCATATTAGCCTTGGATCTAGGAACCTAATGGAGTTTCTCTAGCAGAATCTAGAAATGGCTTGGGACAAATGATTGTTTTTTTTTTTACCTGCAACTTTCTCCCTCTTGAAAACAGGAATGTCTGTAACTATTATCCTATGCCTGTCCTACCATCATATTTCAGAAACAGATAACTTATTTTTTCATTTTCGAAGATCGACAATAAAGAGAAATTGTACCTCAGAATGGATTATACCCAGAGCTTTACTCATGTATAAATTCAATAACTCAGGTTATGTGATTTGAGGCTTTTGAGTGGGTGAGGTGACATTTTGAATGTTGAGTTGGTGCTGTAGTAAGTCCACAATTCTGGGGAACTTGGTTTAGGTTAATGAATTTTGTAGGTGAGATAGACTTAAATCTTAAGAGTCTAGAAAGTGGAATGTGCTACCCAGCGTAATAATCCCCAATGATGTCCATGTCCTAGTTCCCAGAACCTATACATAGGTTGACGTATATGGCAGGTATGATTAAGATTAAATAATTTGATATAAGTAGATTATTGTCAAGGTGGTCCCAATCTCATCACAGGAGTCCTCATAAGCAGAAAACCTTTCCTGTTGTCAGTGAACCAGAAAGATCGCAGTGTGGGAAGAACTCTACTCACTGTTGGTTGCTTTAAAGATGGAAGGGGCCACAAGTCAGGAAATGTGGTTAGTTTCGAGCAGCTGGAAAAGGCAGGGAAGAGATTTTCCTCTAGATCTTCTGAAGAAATGCAGTCAGACTAATACCTGGATTTTAGCTCAGTGAAACTTTTGTTAGACTTCTGACCTATAGAACAATAAGGTAATAAATTGTAGTTTTATATGACTAATATTTTGGTAACTTCAATGGCAGCAATAGAAAACAAATGCATGTAAAAATTATTACATTTCTGTGTAATACATTTCTGTGAAATGACACAATGATTGGTCACTGGTAATGAATGATGTACAGTGATTTGCGCACTGTAGGGCTAGCAGTAAAGTTTGTCCTTTACACAATTTCTTCCAGGTAATATACCCTGGTAATTAAAATTTGAACCTTCTTGCCAGGGAACTGATATTATTTAACTAAATAAGGCCTGATATTTGAAATCTGTGTCTATCAGAACTATAGAAAGCAAGGAGTTTCTGGCTGTAGAGAGAGCTCTATGTATATAAGTCCTGGTTTACAAAGTCAAATGCATTTTTTACTAGAATTTTCAATTTTAAAAATTTGATAAATGTTGGTAAGGATGGCATCTGAATAATGTTATTATCTAGCCTACATTTCCAGTTACACATCTGTATTAGCTCATTTTCACACTGCTATGCAGAACTACATGAGACTGAGTAATTTATAAACAAAAGAGGTTTAACTGACTCACAGTTCCACATGACTCGGGAGGCCTCCAAAAACTTATGGTCATGGCTGAAGGCAAAGGGGAAGCAAGGCACATCACACATGGTGGCAGGAGACACAGAGAGAGACAGAGAGAGAGGGGAGGGGGGTGGGGATCTGCCAAACACTTTTAAACCATCAGATCTCCTGAGAACTCACTCACTGTCATGAGAACAGCATGGAGGAATTGCCCCCATGATCTAATCACGCCCCACAAAGTACCTTCTTTAACACTGAGGATTACAGTTTCAAGATGAGACTGGGATGGGAACACAAAGGCAAAGTATATCAACATCTCAAATGCACCTTATACACCAATCATACTGTAAACATTTTCTACTTCCCTGAACATACCTTGAGTTTCATGAAATTGCTCAGGTTGCAATCTCCATCGGAATTTGCATTGCTTATTTACTGGGTGAACACTTAATCATCTTTCAACATGTCCTTCAGGAATGTGCTCCCAGTGACAGCCTTTAGGGGCCCTTTTCCCCATCCTTGCCAACTATTTAAAAAGGCACCAGCCTCATTCTACCCATCTGCCTTTTCCTAGTCAGTAGAAACTATGGGGTGACTGTTCTTCAGCTTCTTCCCAGCAGTAGCATTGAGACTCTTAATTAGGGATTTTTAAAAATACTAAAGCAAATATAAGTCATGGTCATACATGCATGGAAAACTCATGCTGGTCTGTCTGCATATTATTAAATGGGCAAAATGTGTGAGAAAAGAAGAGTAAGTATGTGTCTGTATTGTGTGCACACACAAGTGTTTTTTAAAGCAAAATCACAAGATTATGAAAAATATTTTGACATGATTAAGATACTGGCTTAAGCAAAAGTAAACATAAGAGAAAATTTATTTTTGGATGAAAAAATATAAACAGTAGGATTCTCCAGGGACAAATTATATGGCCAATTTTAATACCATCTTAATTAAATGTCCTTTGGTGTCATTCAGAAACAGAACACTTGGTTAGACAAGCCATTTCGTTGGCCCAATATGGCAATTTATTATGAAATCTTTCTAAAAGTTGGGCTGTAAACAGCAATGATGTGAAATATTAATTTTTTTTTAGCTACAACCAGAGGGATTAAGGTATTTACCAGAAAATCTATTATTAAAGATATGTCTGTATGCAGAAGTGAATTTTTAATAATTCAGTCACACTGATATTGTACTTTTTAAATTAAGGTTATGAATTATAGCAGCTGAAACAGACTGCACCATCTTAACAATCCTACTTTTAATCATTCTTAATTAATCATCAATTATAGCACTTGTATTTAAAAGCTATTGCTTAAATCTGATACCACATATTTGATAATCTTGAATATCTCCATATTACAATAATTAAATTGATTTCTACTCTTTAGGAATTTTATCAGTTTTCAGGATTTTTAAGAGAATGAAATATTAGCAAAAAATTAAGGAAAATGATTTGGCTAGAAGCTTGGTATGAAATAGACTTACTGAGGAGAAAAAAGATGATTTTTCTCTCAGTATCTCTTCCTTTATTAAATGCTAAAATAAATGCCTCAAGTCATTTTTGGCCTTGAATATTGTAATTGCCAAGATATATCTTCACATTTTAATTTATATTGTGGGGTACAATTTGCATACACTTTCCAATAATATCTTTTTTAAAAATTTCCCATAAAATAAGTACTGTAGAGGAATAAAATTTTCAAAATAAATATGTATTCTTTTAAACAATTTTAAAGTATAATCAGTTGAAACTATTTGTTTAAAATGATTTAATGTATTGATTTAGTAATGTATTTATTTAGTAATATAGACTCAACAGATATTTACTATAGTAATTTTCTTAGTCTATCAGATTATAAACAACAGAAATTTATTTCTCACATTTTGGGAAGTTGAAAAGTCCAAATCAAGGTGCCATCAAGTTTGGTGCCTTTGGTTCCTATCTTCTCACTATGTCTCCATATAGTGTAAGGCACAAGGGAACCCTCTATGGTCTCTTTTATAAGTAGTCCTATTCGTGAGAGCTCCACCCCATCACCTAATCACCTCCCTAAGTCCCCACATCTAAATACCATCACACGTGGACTCAAGTTTTATTTTAGTGTATGAATTTTGAGGACATACAAACATTCAATTTATTGCATTAAGGTTGTGTTATTTGACATTGGGTGTTCCATGTTTTATAAAGTATTAAAACAGAATTTCTTTAATGTATTAGATTTGTCTTTAAATTTTCTACAAGTTGTTTAGTTTGCGAAGATATATAGACAAATTTTATATTTTTTTCCAGGAATAATTTCATAGGTGAGTACTAAATTTGTAAATCCAAAGACGAACAACACCTACATAAGATGTATCAAATCATTTGTTAATAATCTATGCTGATTTTTCTATAATAAATTAAGAATGGCATTGATACTCAGATCAAGGCCATATTCTCTATCAGTAATTAATATTAACAGAATCGTAGCAAAACTATGTTTTACAATTTACTACAATACATAAATTTTTCCCCAATTCAAATTTTTTCAACATGCATTGGACTTAATTGAAGGTCTTCATTACTTTTATCTATGTTTTATTCATTCTTCACTCTTCCATAATAGTATTAGTTGTGCAAGACTTCATAGTTGTGATTAAAAATCAAAGCATTTAAAGGTTGACAGAGTAAATGAAAGTCTATGTAAGCATCACTAATACATTTTCTTACTCTTACTAGGATAATTTTCTTTTCTTTTGTAAGGCAAATGAAAAGATGGACATTTAGAAAAGTATTATGAGCCAGACCCCTTTCTGCCATTGTATATAATTCTTTTCATCACAATGTGAATAGTTATTTTAATCTCTATTTTACTAAGGGGAATTCTGTCCTGCAAAATGTTCGCTGTTTGGCTCTAAAATGATACATACCAGAAGAAAGTGTGACTGCAATCTGGGTCTCGGATCGCTGTGAATTCTAGGCTCATGTGTTTTTAATATATCACCTTTAGTGAACTGATGAAATGTTTTAGAAGCAGGCTTAGTCTCTTATCTTTCATCGTGTTCTTCCCACAGAGGGGGTTAATGGCTCCTCTATATTTCATACAATGTAATAGGCTTCTAGATTAAAATAATAAAACTGACTCCGGAAAATAAAAGTTGAGATACATTGAAACTGCTAAAGCATAATGCAAGGCATTTTGAGGATGGAACTCATCATTAATCCCAGATTATGACAATAATGTTAATTACAGGACAACAAAAGCATGTGCATAGCACAGACTTTAACAATGGACTTGAAATCAAGAGGATTATAGAATCTCAGAGGGAAAAAATGGAGCGTGGGATCACCCATTCCAACTTGTTTTAGTCTACTGGTAGATAGTGCTAGAGCCTGGATGCCTGGATATTTGCTTTTCCAAGCTTTGACATGGTCCTTTTCCTGGGGCTGTTTTGTGTAAGGAAGGATGATATGAACATCTGGAAATTAGATGAACATCACCACATGCTGGGCGGGCACATCTTCTGGCACCTAATAATTCATATCAGCTCCAGAGGAAATTTTATTTGAAACAGTTTTATTTGGAAAGGCAATTTCCAATAATAAATTTTTTAAGTCCGTGGGCATACAACTATTACATTTGAAGCAAGCCATTCCATATACATTATGTTTAAATTATATTTTAGACATATCAGAAAATGGCTAAGTTTCAATTCAACACATATTGTTTGAGTTCCTTATTCAAAAACAAAATGAAACAAACAGCAACTACAACAAGAAAAATGCCCAGAAGTTTCTTCAGAATAAGATGTGATTTATCTTAATGGCAAATAAGTTCTAAACTCTGTGCATATGTGTGTATTTCTCAATTGTCTCTTAAATACCTTGTTTTTCTTTTAGGAAAAAATAAAGATAAGAATGCTGTTTCATTTTACTTGATGAATGACTTGTCATTTCTTTCATTCATTCATGAAAATATTTCCTGGGGAGCTGTTAAGGGCAAAGTAAAGTTCAATGCCTTGCCTCTGATAAAGAGGGTCTAGACTTCATAGTTAAGGAATTAAGTAACACACACTAACAAATATACTACACTATTCAATATGCTTTGTAAGATTTCCTGAAATAAATTTCTTCAATTTTATTGATGTAATTGCATGCTTCAGTTGAGGTGCTATTTCCTAATTTAGAAACTGTTGAACAAATGTTTAGATGGATATGGGGAAGAAATGCATACTGCTATTTTCTTCATAAATAATTGATTTGATTAGAACGAATGCTGTAAGATTTTTATTTTGTTATACAAATACTTATAATAAACTATTGCTTTTGAATAATTTTCAAAGTCTGAAGAAGAACATTTAAAATAAACAGAGGCAAAAATTATAGAGGATATATACATAGAACACTGAAAAATAAAATATTTTCTTAGGACTAGAAACCATAAAAGGCATATAAAAATGGGCCAGGTGCAGTGGCTTATGCCTGTAATCCCAGCACTTTGGGAGGCTGAGGCAGGCAGATCACTTGAGGTCAGGAGTTCGAGACCAGCCTGGCCAACATGGTGAAACACTATCTCTACTAAAAATACAAAAGAAACACCATCTTTACTAAAAATACAAAAATTAGCCAGGTGTGGTGGTGGGCACCTGCCGTCCCAGCTTCTCTGGAGCCTGAGACAGGAGAATCGCTTGAACTCAGAAGGCGGTGGTTGCAGTGAGCCAAGATTGTGCCACTGGACTCCAACCTGGTAGACAGAATGAGCCTCTGTCTCAAAAACAAAAACAAAAAAAATGAAAATAAAAGAAGTTTGTACATACATACACATATATAATATATGTATATGTTATATATATGCGTGTATACATATGTATGTATACATATGTATGGTCCTCTACTTATGATGGAATTGCTTTCAATAAACTGATGATATGTTGAAAATGCATTTAATGGCAATAAACTCATCACAAAGTCAAGATATTATAAATTGAACCATCCTAAGTTGGGAACCATCTACATTTTATAAGTTCAACAATGAGGAAAGTCTGATTGTGTATATATTTAGGGAGAAAGAGAATGAATGATCACCACTTCCTTAGTTGCTTTCATTTGCACATTTGCCATTCTGTAATTGTGTGTAGAGTGGAGTATGATAGTTGAGATCTGTCCTCATATGGTCAATTCTGACTCCCCTTTTTAAGTTACAGTGTGTTGTAGATTGAAATGTGTACCCCTAAAAAGATATGCTGGAGACCTAACTCCCAGTATCTCAGAATGTGATCTTATGTGGAGGTAGGATCTCTACAGAGGTAATCAAGTTAAAATGAGGTTACTAGGGTGGGTTTTTATTGAACATGACTTATAAAACGGGGAATTTTGTATCTTATAAAAAGGGGAATTTTGGACAAAGAGACAGGCACCCACAGAGGTAAGATAATATGAAGCAACACAGGGAGAAGATAGTCATCTATAAGCCAAAAAGAGAGGCCTCAAACAGCTCACTCCCTCACAGACGTCAGAAGGAACCAAGCCTGCTGACACCTTCATTTTGGACTTCCAGCCTCCAGAACTCTAAGACCATACATTTCACACATTTTTGTTGAAGCCATTCAGTTTGTGGTACTCTGTCATGGTAACCGTTGCAAACTGATACACTTTCCCTAGCACACTCCTCCTCTACTCTAGAGTATTTGGGGTATTTCCAGCACAAAGTTGGCACATGTCCCCTGCCTGGCCAAACAGAGCCTGCAGGCTGATAACTCCTCCCTAGGATTTATTTTGTGACTGCTACCTCTTCCCCTGGGGTTTTTATGCTGCAAAAAGGACACCCACAAGAAAGAAATCCTGGGAAGACAACTGATAAGGAGATCAGAGATAAGGAAGGGTGAACAGAAGTCAGGAAGAATAGAAGAAACCCAGTATTATCTGTCCTGCTGCTTCTTCTAACCAGGTTGAAGAGCCACACTTGGATTACTCAGCAATAAAGTATTATTGGCCCTTAGATTAAGCGAGTCTGAGCTGGGATTCAGTCCTTTAATTAAAATGTGCTTGTTGGTTCTAACTAATACTTCATGTGATTGGTTAAGTGTCTTCCTTCTCCTACACTTAGGTATACACTCATATGCATACACACATGCATACTAGCAATGCTATTTTGCGAAGAAAGACTTAGTTTGGGTTGGTTTGAATTTCTATAACTAGTCTTCATGGTCACATTTCAGAAGATACTATGAGAGCTGAAAGCTACTCTCATTTTTTTGGTTGGGTCTTTAAAATTCCATTGTTTCTCACCTACTTATCTATGTAAGATGAACTCACTTTAAAGTTAATCAATACTATTGCTACATATGCTGCACTACCTAGCGAGCAGATGCTGATTAAGTGCTGCTCCCAGTCAAGCTGTATGCTCTGGAGAGTGGTAATAATTGGAGGCCAGTATGTAAAGCTAAGCTAGGGGGTGGGAGGGGGGGTGTGGGGGCGGGGGCTTGCTAAGCCATACCTGCACCAATGTGATTGGTCTAGGGCTCAGCCTAAACACTGGCAAATGATATATATATATCATTTTGGTGGCCCCATACGCTGAACATCATGCTGTAAATATAGCATGATGTTAAAATACCTTGCTGAGATACCAGGAAGCAATATCTCATTGCAAAGAACTTCCTAGATTCTATATAGAGCTTACAAAGTAGTTGGCCAAACCTGGTAACAATTTTTGTCCTCGCTTTTATAAGAGAGAGTTGAACTTTGAGAAATTTTCTTCAGAGAGTTCTGTCCAATGCAGGAGATGTGAAAGGTGGCCATTTTTGCCTCAAGCCTAATGAGAGTATCGTCAATGGGACAACTCAAGAGAGCTTGAGAAGTGTTTCCCGAAATTGCTAGATGAGGTCAATTGATGTTGGGCTCTGTCTGTCATATCTAACAGGTGAGGAAAAGGCAAGACAGCTGTTGATGGATGAACCAAAGAAAGTGAGATTGATCAAGGGAGGTCCACACTCCCAGCTTCAGTTACTGCAGGGGCATGTGTCTGTGTGTTCAGGAGGAATGCCCAGAGGGCGAACAGACTTGAGTAGAAAAACTACTAACGCTGTCAGATGTGCAGGGCCTGAGAAAGAAGCAAGGGAGAGGCCAGAAAAGGGAGCATCTCTGACTCCCAGGGTAAGGAATGAAGACAAGAAAGGATTCACAGGAGAAAAGTGGTCAGCTTCACACTGTTTTCAGGCCCAGAGGAGTAGGACACAAGCTCCTCCCCTCGCTCCCTGGATGCTGGCCTTCATGGGGGAAGAAACCTCATTGCTATGCAGGAAAGTAAAATAATTGCAAAGTACAAAGGACACAAACTCATCCTTTTTGATGGCTGCATAGTATTCCATGGTGTATATGTGCCACATTTTCTTAATCCAGTCTGTCACTGATGGACATCTGGGTTGATTCCAAGTCTTTGCTATTGTGAATAGTGCCGCTGCAGCTGGAAACCATCATTCTCAGCAAACTATCGCAAGAACAGAAAACCAAACACTGCATGTTCTCACTCATAGGTGGGAACTGAACAATGAGATCACTTGGACTCGGGAAGGGGAACATCACACACCGGGGCCTATCATGGGGAGGGGGGAGGGGGGAGGGATTGCATTGGGAATTATACCTGATGTAAATGACGAGTTGATGGGTGCTGACGAGTTGATGGGTGCAGCACGCCAACATGGCACAAGTATACATATGTAACAAACCTGCACGTTATGCACGTGTACCCTAGAACTTAAAGTATAATAAAAAAAAAAAAATAAAAAAATAAAGAAATACGAAACAGATATACAATAGAAAAAAAAATAAAAAAGATCTTTCCCTTCTGAATCCCATGGTACTTTTCTGTTTTTAAAAGGCACTACTTTATAACTTGCATTAGCTGCTTATGTGTAAGACTTGTCTTACTTTCTGACCTATAAACTCGCTTTTTCTTTTTTTTTTTTTTAAGGAGATGGGGCCCCTGCTCTATAAACTTCTTTAAGGAGATTTTCTTCTTTTTAAACTTTTATTTTAGGTTTGGGGGTACACATGAAGGTTTGTTGTAAAGATTATTTCATCACTCACGTATTAAGCCTAGTACCCCATATTTTTTCTGCTCCTCTCCATGCTCCCACCCTCCACCCTCAAGTAGACCCCACTGTTTCTTGTTCCCTTAAGATTTTCTAATTCAACTCTGCATCTCCTATACTGTAAAGCACTGTGTTTTGTATCTTTTCATTTGTTTATTCAACATACATAAGCATGGACTCTGTATTGTGCTAGGAGCTGGGTAAGTCGTTAAAAACAACCATGGTTTCTGCCCTCAGACAGTTTAGAGTCTCGTGAAAATACATATTGTGATATATAATCAATAAAACTTTATTGAAAGAATGAATCTTACATCTTAAACTCCCTTTTCATCTTCTTTCCCCAAACTCCTGACCTACATTCCCGCACCCTTTTCCCTGATAAATCCCACAGATTAAAAAAAAAAAAAAAAGAATTACAAAGTAGAGGAAGAGTAGTGTCAGCTGCACGCTTGACTCTGACTGCCAGCTTCCCCCTCTGCAGCAGGTCTGAACAAGGAGAACGGGTGAACCCTATCTTCAAAGTAGCTAATGTTTTAACTGTAACATGGAAGTGGGCATTTTTATAACCAAAGAACTTTTGATTACCTAAGAGTTGTAATATCAGAAAAGGAGTGTAAATATAAAATATATACTGCATCAATATAAAGGAACAGTGGGAAACAAAGAAGAAAAAGAAAAAAAAAACCATTAAGCATAATTGTTCCATCTACTTAGGAGGAATTATCTGTCTATTCATTAGGTTGGTGCAAAAGTAATTTGTGCAAAACTAATTAAGGTTTTTGCCATTGAAAGTAATGGCAAAAATGACAATTACTTTTGTACCAAACTAATGCAATAATACACCATGGCTTCAAATATGGGCTTTATCCAAAAATAAGCATGAATAGAAGAGATATCTAACAAATGTCTGTTGCATGATTATAGGTTCCTAATTAAATGAGATTATTTTAACTCTAAGCTTGATAAACCACTTATGTGTATATCTGTGGAAATATTTAACATAGTCATGAATTATATAATGACATTTTGGTCAACAATGTACTGCATATACAATGGTCCTATAAGATTATAAGAAAGCTGAAAAATTTCTATCACTTAGTGACACAGTAGCCATGGTAATGTCCTACATAGTTCAATGCATTGCTCACATGTTTGTGGTGATGCTGGTATAAACAAACCGACTGGGCTGCCAGGCAGGTATAAGTGGTACACACTAGTATGTATAATACATAATACTTGATAATAAATGACCATGTTACTGGTTTATGTATTTACTATACTTTTTATTGTTATTTTAGAGTGTACTTCCACTAATTAAAAAGAAAAACATTAACTGTACGACAGCCTCAGGCAGGAACTTCAAGAGGTTTCCAGAGAAGGCATTGCTATCAGAAGAGATGACAGCTCCATGCCTGTTATTGCCCCTGAAGACTTTCCAGTGGGACAAGATATGGAGGTAGAAGACAGTAGTATTGATGATCCTGACCCTATGTAGTCTCAGGCTAATGTGTGTTTTTGTTTTCTAGTTTTTAGCAAAAACAGTTTTAAAAGTAAAATTAAAAATGGAAAAAAGCTTATGAGGACATAAAGAAAAAATATTTTTGTACAGCTGTCAATGTGTTCATGTATTAAGCTGTTATTACAAGAGTTAAAGTTAAAAAAAATTCATTATAAACAAAAAATGTTATAGTAGCTAAGTTAATTTAATATTAAAGAAAAATATTAATAAATTTAGTGTAGCCTAAATGTACAGTGTTGTCTACAGTATTGTACAGTAATACCCTATGCCTTCATATTCACTGGCTAGTCACTCACTGACTTATCCAGAGTAACTTACATTCCTCAAAGTCTGTTCCTGGTAGGTGCCCTGTTAGCGGTGTAACATTTTTTATTCTTTATACTTTATACTTAATGTACCTTTTCTATGTTTACATATGTTTAGATATACAAATAACAATGTGATACAATTGACTACAGCATTTAGTACAGTAACATGCGGTACAGGTTTGTAGTCTGGGAGCAATGGACAATATACACCATGTAGCCTCAGTGTGTACCATCTAGGTTTGCATAAGTACACACTATGTTGTTTGTACAATGATGAAATTGCCTAACAAGACATTTCTCAGAATGTATCCTCATGACTAAGTGACACATGGCAGTACTTGGTTTTTTTTCCTTATTTTTCTTAATTTTAGGAAGTTCTCTTATTCTTAAAAAGCAAATTTAGTATATTTTGTGCCATATAATTGATATATATTAATTACAAACATTGTTATAAAAATAACACTTGAATTTTAAGTATCCTTCTAATGTGTGCTCGAAACAACTTTAGAAAATAATAAAGTATGTCAAATAAAATGTTGGGATTTTACATAGTTGCATGACTTTTGGCCTGTGGTTAAACTTTTTGTGCTCAGTTTCTTCATCATAAAATCTGGATAATAGTCACAACTACTTCATTAAGTTGCCTTGAGGATTAAATAGGTTCACATATAGAACATTTAGCATAGTGTCTATCATACAAAAAGGTGTTAGAAATGCTAGCTAGTATTAGTATAGCAATTATTTGCCTTATTATGTGTCTGCACACTTTACTAAAAACTACATGTTTTACTAACGAAGTGTGCTTAAGTGTTGATATATTTATACTAACAAGATTTTCATGAAGTGTAGGTGACATGGTTTGGCTCTGTGCCCCCACCCAAATCTCATCTCGAATTGTAGTATAGAGGTGACTGAATCAACGGGGTGGATTCCCCCATGCCATTCTCCTGATAGCTAGAGAGTTATCAAGAGAGCTGATGGTTTTAAAGTGTGGCACTTCCTCAGTCTCTCACTGTTTGTCTCTCCTGCCACCTCGTGAAGAACGTATTTGCTTCTCCTTCACCTTCCACCAGGATTGTAAGTTTCCTGAGGCTTCCCCAGGTATGCAGAACTGTGAGCCAATTAAACCTCTTTACTTTATAAATTACCCAGTCTCAGGTATACTTTATAGCAGTGTGAAAATAGGCTAATACAGTAGGTGACAATTATTGATGATTTAAGGACTACAACAATTGTTATTCTTATACCTATTTCGGCATAGTAAATGTTTTCTGACTCACTCATAAACTAAAATAGGAATTAGAGAAATACTGCTTAAACCCATGAGAACAGTTTAAATTAAAACACAAACAGGATGTGTAGATTAATGACCACTAACAAAAACATTGTTTGCCTAGTTTGTTAAAAATGGAATGTAAAATAAGCAAAGAGGATTAAAATGCTTAATATTATACAAATAGAATTCTTTCAAAATGACAAAAATGTCAGGAAATATGTTTTAAATTTTATTTTTTTAAAAATCACCACTAATTTCCTTTTCTCCATAAAATGTTCCCTTTTAAATTGTTCAAGAAGCCACAAAGCAAATAGAATACTTAATATACACCCTGATTTATTTGTACTTTTTAAAAAGTTCTTTATATTTAAGGATAATTCTCCTTTTATAACCTGTGGTCTCTTATTTTTAATACATAATTTTGATCACTTGTTTTTAAAAAATACTAAACTTTTAAAACATATAATCTCTTAACCTGATTATAATAAAAAAATAGTTTTGATAGCTTGGTCTGGTTATTGGAAATTTAAACTGTGCTTTTGTTTTTTTCATATCATTTCCCTGTGACCTAATTTTTGGCGTGTATGCAAATACTCAAGACCTATAAAACACATACGTCTTGAGATTCGGTAGCTGCCTGCTCCAAGAGGGAAAAGAATTTAGGAATACCTGTTTCAATAATCACATTCATGGAGTACAGTGACACAGAAACCAAGTCTCACTACCTTTTCATGCATTCTAGTTCTTTCCAAAGAGATATTTTGTAAAACTACATAAAGAGCAACTTATATGACCGATATTTCCATCATCGAAGAGGATATGACAATCTCAACTATGAGCTCTGAATCCTCCACCAGTCTTCTTCTGATCACAGAAGTGGTAAAAGGAGATAAACACACAGGACAGACTTCATTAGTATCCAGGTGCTATTGTCTCAATATTTGTGCCCCTCCAAAATTCGTATGTTGAAACCCTACTCCTCCAAGGCGTTAGTATTAGGAAGTGAGGCCTTTGCGGGGTCATGATGTTATGAGGATGGAACCCTCATGAATGAGATTAGTGCACTTAACAAAGAGACCCTAGGGAGCTCCTTGGACACCGCTGGAAGGCTTCTATGAGAGAAATGAGCCCTCACCAGACACTGAATTTGCCGGTACCTTGATCTTGGACTTCTCAGTCATCAAAACTGAGAGAAATAAATTTCTCTTATTTATAAGCCACCCAGTTTATAGTATTTTGTTATAGCAGCTCTAATGGACTAAGACTCCAGTGCTGTGCAATCTGTTTTTGTAATCTTAATAGCACAAGATTCCACAATGCCTTTCACATATTCTGGAGGTTGAATACCTTATTTGCCAACCTGCTTTTCCCTGGACTTTCTCCTATTTTGTTGACTTTGGCTTTTAATCTTACCACTCTGATGATGTGAGGAGTACAGGAAAACAAATAAACAACCAAACATCCAAGAAGAAATTTCTTCTTAAGCCCAAACAGTAGCCTCAGTCACTCTATCCACATCTCCCCTCTCTGAGATCCTGCCTGTCTATCTCAACCTCGAGCCTTTCGAGGCAGAAGCTTTACTTACTGGAATGAATCCTCAGGGCCAGGCTTCCTGCACCAGCCTCATGGATGAATTGCAGGGAAGAAAAGAAGGAAGAGAATCACAAAGGAAATCTCAAAGAAAAAGAAATAGGAACTAAGAAAAAAGTTCCACCCATGAAAGGTAAACTTTTTCCAGCTCTTTTCAATTCAAATACATCGTGATGTTTTGAAAGAAAATACAATTAACCAGACAGGGAAAATGAAATCTTTCCTTTATGTCACAGTTTAGAAAAGTAACTGCTATAACACACTGCATCAGAACAAATAATTTTATAGACTTCATAAGTAGTAAGGAGTATTAGAACAATATTAAATAATCTCTGAGATTATTACCTGTCCAGTATCCTTTCTTATTTCTTTTGGAAATACTGGTCCTAACTATTGAGAAATCAATGCCCCTCACCCCCAGGACAT